>NC_058133.1:484268209-484279082 GCF_016433145.1 Gracilinanus agilis | reverse complement strand
CCCTGGGCTGAAGCGCGCTCTTCACTTTCTCGTTTTCCTGCCAAACGGACCCAACCCTGGCCGCGTGTCGAAAGCCAGGTTCAGCTTTTCCATCCACGTCGCCCTCCTCTTCCCCAGGGAGGGGCGGGCGGGGGGAGTTTCACACCCCGAACACCACCCTGAGACGGAGCCAGACCACAAAGGAGACACTGTCCAGCGCAGACTCCGGCCGCTCCCCGTCTGGCTCTGCTCTCCCGGGAACCCTTCCGGCTAGGCTCTGCTTCAGGCACAGACCTTCTGGGCAGGAAGGGGAGAAAGGAGGCAGTGTGTGCCCCGGCCCAAAAGAAGGGGGCACCCCGCTCCCAGCCCAGGCCTCTTCCGACTCCCGGAACAATTGACCCCGCGGGTTTGAGGTGGAGATTCCTGTGGTTTGGAGAACCAGCCCTGGAGAGGGGAATCCCGCAGGGACGTTTGACTTCAGCTCTGAATCCCCAAGACCTGAAGGGCTTCCCCTCTGCCTTGAGGAGGATACAAATAACGCCTGTCCTTTTACCTCCTGCCTACAATTACAAGCAAATATCTGTAGTTTGTTTGCAAACATTTCTATTTATTGTACTATATTTATAATTATATTGTATATAAGTAGCTGAAATATATAACATATTTTATAATATATTTCATAATTATATTTTATAATATGGAAAATGTATAAACCTACTAAATATGTAAATATATTTATATAAAACAAAATGTATAAACCTATTAAATTTATTATATAAATATATTTATGTAAAATAAACTAAATGTATTATTAATATATTTGTATAAAATAAAATGTATGAATATATGATGTAAATATATGTATAGAAAATAAAATTTATAAATATATTTCTATAGAATAAAATATATTAAATAAGTAAATATCTATATAAAATATAACGTAAATATCTACATAAAATAAAAGGTATAAATATATTGTGCAAATATGTTGTATTTGCATATATTTGCAAATATAACATAAATATATGGCTATATTAAATATATTACAAATATATTTATATAAAATAAAATGTATAAGTATGTAAAACATATATTTATATAAAATAAGATGTATGAATATATTAAATATATTATATAAGTATATTTATATAAAATAAAATATAAATATATGCAATATATTGTAATATTAATTTGTAAAGGGTGTAGGAAAGGGAAAGGATTTAACTGTGCTTTTTAACAATTTTTTTAGGATCCTTACAACAATCCTTTGAGGAAGATACTTTTATCATCCCCATTGTACAGTTAAGGAAACTGAGGCAGAGATTAAGCAACTTGCCTAGGGTCACACAGCTTGGAAGTATGTGTGGCAGAGTTTGAATGGAGGTTTTCCTGCTGGAGCTCTATCCATTATGCTCTCAGATGCCTCACCCTTGCACAGTACCTGGTACACAGTAGACATTTAATGGATGTTTCTTTCCTTCATGCCTGTCCTGCTAGAGAAGCTGGGCTTACATGAGCAGGGTTAGATCTTGGGGACTGACTCAAGAGGGTAGTCATTATCTCTTTGGTACTTGTAATACCCCATCTCGTATTTAGTCTAGGAAATCTCTATCCCTGGAGGGGCTTCTTGCTAGCTGGTTTGACCTCCTTGGTTCTTGGTTCTTGGTTGTAAAGTGAGGGAGTTGGACTCAGTGGCCTCTGAGTTGCCATCTTATTCTAAGTCTATAATGTAATTTTCCTAAGGGCTCAGTAATTGCCCAATTGGCTGCCCACAGGTTCATGGGTTGAGGCAATCCACTCTTTCTCAAGCCCAGTGGGTAAGAAAGCTGAAGACCAGCTCTGGTAACTCCCACATGACTCTGTCCCAAAGCATCCATTGCCCCACTGGGAGTCAAGACTGAGGAGAGGAGAAAGAATACTACAAATGCAAAGACGCTTCTTTCCCATAATCCCCCAACAAAAGTTCATTCTTCTACAGTCAGGTCTATCCTTGGGACAGGAAAAAATCAAAGGCCAAGAAAAAAATATGTCCTGTGCCCAGTCCCAAGCATTTCCCCTTTTTTGGCTCTTGTGTGTGTAAGAATGTTAAAAAACAAAACAAAACACCTCTTTTTTAGTTTCATTAGAAATATGAAGAAACAATATTTCTCTGCTCTGAAAAATCTGCTGCAAATTCCTTGGAAAGATAGAGGACAGAAAGGCCTTTCTTAGGGAAGTGCATTAAGGATGATAACCAAATTTAACCCTTCTCTTGGGAGAAAGGATTAAGATAGGTCCTTTTCTTTGACTTGTTGGTCTCTAAATTCCCATCTAAGAATCTAAGATTTAATGCTCCTAGGAACTCGCTCTGTCACTGGGGAATAGGTTAACAGCCCCTTTGGTCTTTTTTTTTTTTTTTCACAATCCTGAATATTAATCCAGAAGTTCATTGTTACATATTGATTTTCCCCCTCAGGATGTCAATAAATGTTACCTAAAATTGTTACAAGGCAACTAGAACTAAGCATTCTCGCACAATGGAGAGAATGCTGGGCCTGGAGGTAGGAACTCATTTCCCTAAATTCAACTCTAGCCTCAGATGTTTACTAGCTGTGGGATCCTGAGCAAATCACTTCAGTCTGTTTGTCTCAGTTTCCTCATCTGTTAAATAAGCTGTAAAAGGAAATGGCAAGTCACTCAAGTATCTTTGCTAAGAAGACCCCAAAGTGGAATCACAAAGAGTTGGACACAACTGAAGCTGTTGTGGAGTGCTAGAGGTGAATCGCCAGGGTTTGGGAAGGGCACCTTTTGCGAGAATGCAAGACTCCAAAACTTAGTAAAAATAAAAAAGAGAAATTTATTCATTTAGAAAGTGATGTTGAGGGGCAGCTGGGTATCTCAGCGGATTGAAAGCTAGACCTAGAGACAGGAGGTCCTAGGTTCAAATACGGCCTCAGACACTTTCCAGCTGTGTGATCCTGGACAAGTCACTTGACCCCCATTGCCCACCCTTACCACTCTTCCACCAAGGAGCCAATACACAGAAGTTAAGGGTTTAAAAAAATTTTTTTTAAATAATAAAATGCATAGGACCTGAACAGAAACCAATTTCACTGAAACATTGGTAAAAAATGTGTGTGTGTGTGTGTGTGTCTGTAAATTCACCAACCCCAAGATGGGAACTCCTTTGTTTAGTTCAAAATTCTCTTTTTATAGATGGGGAAACTAAGGCTCAGAGAGATATTGATTATATTGAAACATTTATCAATGTTAAAAAAATAAATTCATGGACCCCAGGTTAAGAAACTCTTTTCATTTAGACCAACACCTAGATACAAAAATGGGGGCAGAAAGAGGTGAGCCACTTATCCCAGTCCTGAGACCCAGGCTTATTCTGTCTTTCTACTTGTACAGAGCTATCTCCTCCCTTACAGACTCTTCATTGATCTCTGACAAAGGCTTTTGGATAATAGTGAAGATCAGGGCTGGCCATTATGGGGAGGAGAGGAAGGGGGAGTCAAGAGCTTTAGAGAAGGAAACCTAAACCCTTCTGGAGGAGGCTTGGCTGTTGGGATGGCACAAATATGCTCCTGAGTCAGAGGCTGTCTTGGGTTATGGCTTGTTCATGGAATAACTATGGGTTGGGATAGTGGGAGGTTTTTATAGGGACAACTGAGAGCAGATTAATAAAGAGGGTTTCATTCAGTATATTCAGGGACTTCCCAGTACAGAGCCCAGTCTAGGTATTATGGCCAGACAGAGTATTCTGGGGTCAGAGAATCTGCTGATAAAGAATCTGTAAGCTAGGTAGTATAGTGGATAGAGCAGCAAGCCTGGAGTCGGGAGGATCGGAGTTCAAATTTGGCTTTACACTCTTCCTGGTTGTATGATGCTGGGCAAGTCCCTTAACCCTGTTTGCTGAGCCTTTGCTCTTCTTTCTTAGAGTTGTCAGTAAGACAGAAAGCAAGGGTTTTTTTTTTTTAAATCAATGAGTTGACCTTTATAAACCCAAGTTTTATAAAGTATTTTACACTTATTACCTCATTTGAACTGTACAAGGAGAAATAGATTCAAAGTATGCCCTTGATAATTGTTCTCTGCATAATGTTGGACAAACTTTGCTGGTCCTCGGCTTCTCCACTTGTAAAATAAAAGAATTGGACCACATGACCTTTGGGATCCCTTTTAGCTCTAGGTCTGTGATCCTTGAACTTTGAATAGTTCTGGGGAAAAGGTAGTACAGGTTTTATTATCATTATTTTGCAGATAAGAATACAGAGGGTCTGAGAGGATGAGTTGCTTGCCATGGTCATATAGCTAGTTAGTCAACTATCAAAAGCACATTATTCCTAGATCATCCTAGATTTGAAGTCCAGAATTCACAGGACTGTCGATTTAGGACCTTGAAAGGATCTGAGAATTCAAGTAGTCTGAGCCCTTTATTTTACATATAAAGAATCTTAGACCCAGAAAGGTTAAGAGACTTGCCCAAAGTAGCAAATAGAAGAATCAGGACTTGAATCCAGGTCCTCTGAATTCAGGTCCTCAACCCCGCCTCCCTAGCCATTGACACAGTAAACACATTCACCTCTAAACAGTTGGCACAACGCTCAGAAACCAATTATTTTCTGTGTATTCATTCAAGAAACATTTACTTAGTGCCTCCTAAGTGCAATGTCTACCTCAATTAGTGTGTGCCTCCCAGTTCAATGAGTCTTTTAAATTTCTGCTATTCTATTTGGGTACAAAGATATCTTTTTTGTATTCTTTGTATGGTTAAGAATACTTCACCTACTTATGGCTGTGAGTTGATAACCTGCTTCTCTTCTAATTCTTTTTTTTTTTTAAACCCTTGTACTTCGGTGTATTGTCTCATAGGTGGAAGATTGGTAAGGGTGGGCAATGGGGGTCAAGTGACTTGCCCAGGGTCACACAGCTGGGAAGTGGCTGAGGCCGGGTTTGAACCTAGGACCTCCTGTCTCCAGGCCTGACTCTCACTCCACTGAGCTACCCAGCTGCCCCTCTTCTAATTCTTTTTAATAGTATGGTCTTTAATATTAAGATCATGTATTTGTTTAGAATGAATAGGATAAAGTGTTGGTCTAACAAAATGGTTATTGAATAGGACAGGCTACTAGAGGAAAGTTAGCTAGATATGTAGCAATTCAGTACCATATTTTGGTTGTTCAGTCATGTTTGATTCTGTGAACCCCTTTGGGGTTTTCTTGGCAAAGATCCTAGAGTAGTTTTGCCATTTCCTTCTCCAACTTATTTTATAGATGAGAAAATTGAGGTAAACAGAGTTAAGTGACCTGCCCAGGATCACCCAGCTATTATGTGTCTAAGACCAAATCTGAATTCAGGAAGATGAGACTTCTTGGCATCGGGAAGCACTATCAAACCCAGTGTTTTAACCACTGCTCCACCTTGCTGCCCCAATTCAGTACCATACAATAATACAACAAACATTAAGCACCCACTATGTGCACTGCACTAAAAATTGAATAAGACATAAAATGGAAATCAGGAGCCAAGGATTTCTGTCCCCAAAAGTATTTCTCAGTTAGTATGAAACCAGGAATTTTGTCCCAAAACCATTTGACCTAGTGTATAACAATACCTTGTTCACAGACCATGAACCATTGACTCCCGAAGCAGCTTACTATTAGCCTTTACGCTAATTATTTCTTCTCTCTGGGCTTCACAGTCCCTATCTCTAAGATGAGGTAGTTGAACTACACAGTTCTGATATTTTCCAATCTGAATTTTGTAGTTCACAGCCCACACTCCACATTAACCATTCTTGCATGACAGACCAGAGAGGTTGAGCCACATGTACTTGGAATGGGAAGAGATGGAAGTGGAGTCATCTAGCATACTGGTAATCTGTGGAGGAGAGCAAACCGTCACTTGCATTTTCTTTTCTTTTTTTAAGTCCTTACCTTCTGTCTTAGAATCTATACTGAGTATCTGTTTTAAGAGAGCAGAATGGTAAGGGCTAGGCAAGTGGTGGTAAGTGACTTGTCCAGGGTCACAAAGCTAGGAAGTGTCGGAGGCTAAATTTGAACCCAGGATTGCTGATCTCCAGGCCTGGCTTTCTATTCACTGAACCACCTTGCTGTGCCTGTCACCTGCATTTTCAAGCATACTATCTTAATGACAAAAGATTTTACTCCTCACCTTCCCCCAAAAGATGAAGATAATCCTTCTTTTCTCCTTCCTCTGCTTTATAGATTTAATGAGTCATAGCAGATGTTTGTTAAGAAACCTCTGGTTTCTTACCACTTCTTGACACCCTCTGGGTTTGGATGAGTAAGTAAAACCATTTACTAAAATAGCTCCTGCTATAACCAATGGCACAGTGCATCCATCTCTTCCCAGATTATTGAATAGAACACCCTAAGAATCCACAAACTTCCTCCCCTGGCCCCAAAAAGCCTGACCAAGATCTTGCAAGCTAAAGCTTCACAGTCATGCTCTGAAGAGGCTCCTTTCCAAAGTCTGATCCGGTGGTTGGATCTGGTGTGGAGTCAGGAAGACCTAGGTTCAAATCCTGTCCCCTATCTATTGGTTTTAGTTTTCTCATCTGTAAAATGAACTGGAGGAAGAAATGATAAACGGCTCCAATATCTTTGCCAAGAAAACCCTCAAATGGGATCCTAAAGAGTCAGATATGACCGAAAAACCTCTGAACCCTAACACCAGGTCCAGTGCTCTATCCACTGTGCTACCCAGTTATTTTTTCCAAATCTTTTGTTACTTCCCAGTAACCACATTTATCCCCTGCCATGGAACCCTCCCTTATAACAAAGAGAAATACTTAACAAAACAAAGATGAACATCAAACAAGTCTACCTGTGTATGTAACATTCTGAAATCAGAAGTCACAGTCTCTGTATGGAGAGAAGAGAATTCAGCTTGAATTAAGCCAGGCTACTCCAGTGAGTTGAATTCATGCTATATTCTGGTGTTCTTTTCTTTTACATTATTGTGGTCACTGTGTGTATTGTTATTGGTTCTTCATTTCGCATCACTTCATACAGTTCTTCCCAAATTTCTCTGAATTTCTCAGAACTGCTTTCTATCATGCAATATACCCCATTGTATTCATCTACTAATCTGTTCAATCATATCTCATTTTGTTCCTCTTTTTTTTCTGCCATGAAATGTGCTGCTATTAATATTTGACATCTATGGAAACTTCCCCCTCTGACTGCCCTCTTTGGGTGGGTATATATATATATATATATATATATGTAACAACTCTCTCCTTCCTCAAATATGGGTTCCAGGATGTAAGCTCTTTGAGGACAGGGACTAGTTCCTTCTTGTCTTTGTATCTCAGGGTACATAGCAGTGATTCCCAAAGTGGGTGCCACCACCCCCTGGTGGGTGTTGCAGCGATCCAAGGGAGCAGTGATGGCCACACTTTTTTTTTGTATTACATTCTATTCTGAGTTCAATAAATAGTTTCATAATTTCCAGGGGGCGCTAAGTAATTTTTTCTTCTGGAAAGGGAGCGGTAGGCCAAAAAAGTTTGGGAACCACTGGTACCTAGGGTCTGGCACAGAGTTGTAAGAATTAAAATGGGTTTTGGTCAAATTAAGAGTTATAAAAAGTTGTGGTTGCTGTTTATAATAATTAAAAATTAAACTATTAGTTTGTTAGTAGCTTTAGTAACTTTATTACAGCAAAGTAGAGATAGTAAAGAGAGGAAAATGTAGGAAGGAGATAGAAAATATTGCCTAGCTAAATACCCTATGTCTGGATCTGAGTGCCTCCAGACCACAAGTGTGAATCCAAATGCGAATCTCACCAGCCCATGAGAATGTCTCCAGTCAAACATATCACCAAACTGAAAAGACACTGAAGAGCCTGAGCCACAAAGAATCTCCAATGCAGAATCCCTCTTTCAGCAAGAGCCACCAACTCAGAAATCCAACGCAGAATCCTAATCCGAATATCCACCAGGATCCAAAGTCTGAATCAGGAAGCCAAAATCAGAAGCCAGATCTGAAATGAGAATCCAAAATCAGAGTGCCTGACTTCCTGTTGGGTCTCATCTTATAAGCACTTTCTCCACCCAACAGTTCTTTCATGTCACATCTTAGGAACCAATCATAGTTCCTTAATTTGTCTAGTACTGCCCAGGGAGGGCAGTGCTTGTGGGATCCACTTTGAGGTCTTTTTATAGTAAAAGGTTCTTTAAGTGCCTGACTGAGTAAACGTAAAAGGAGGGGCACTCCAAGTTCTTGATTAAGTTAAAATAAACAAAGGGAGTTAAAAATTTCCTTTCACAGAGTAAAAGCTTAATAAATGCTTGTTGAATCAATATATACCATTTAATAATCAGAGTTGCAAGAGGGGACAGGCTCCAAATGCATCTCTGACCTTTGGAAGATGCAAACCAGTAGTAGCCTCCAGGTGTGTCCTCCTGTCCTCTGGGCAGTCATACCTCAGGAAGGGAGGGCACTAGTAGCTAAATGGTCTCCTTCATTTTTCTGGTTGGAGAAATGTGGTTCTCAAGATCTAAAAGGACTTCCCCAAAGTCACCTACTGACAGAGGCCAGGCTGTCTGTAGAATCCCTTCCTCCTGCCTTGTTTGATATTTGTGTTATAAGGTGCCTCTTAAGTCAGCAGGAATTTTAATTTGTGCTTCACATCTCAAAGCTGAGACAAAATGATCAGGGCTGACTGGCAGAATGGAAGCTCCCTAGTGGCTGCTAGATGGCACTGTAGGACACAAAGTACTGGGCCTGGACTCAGGAAGACCCGAATTCAAATCCAACCTTAGATATCTATCAACTATTTGACCTTGCCCAAGTTCCAGAAGTTATCTCAGTTTCCTCAACTGAAACATGGGAATTAAAATGGCACATACCTCCCAGGATGGTTGTGAGGATTAAATAGTTAGTTAAATTTAATTCATTCATTTAAAAAATTTTTAAATCAAATTTAAATTTGTGACTCTTAGGACCATGCCCAGACAGACATGCTTGTTCTGCCTTTCCCCAAGGCTTATTGTTCCACTCATGTCATGAGAATTTGGATCTTTTTATTGTGTGAGTTATGGTTGCATTCTGAACTACTGGAAATGGCAGATGTAGCAGACCAGTGTTGACATCTGTCACATTAATTGCCTGGAAAGGTCAGCAGTGGTGTGTTTATGCAGCTAAAACTGGTCTCAGTTGCCTGGCTAATGTTAATTTTCCCTTAATCCTCCTCTCTAATGCTCTCTCTTTCCTCAAACTACTGTACCTTGTATTTACTCACCCAAGTCTGCATTAGATCCTTCTGGTAGAATGTCAGCTGCCCGAGGGCAAAGATTCTTTCACTTTTGACTTTGTACCAGACTTACACAATACCTTGCATACACTGGGTGGCCCATAAATGTCTGTTGCATCCATCTGATGCTCACAAGAGATGTTTTCTCATTGAGTTTCACCATTTACCAAGTATCTTGGTTAATGTCGCCTGTAGCCAGTGTAGCTCTAACCCATACATCACCCAGTCTCCTAGTGAGTGGCAGGCTTTGCCAAGCTAGACATTCAGTTTGCCTATTCCAGGGTCATTAAAAACAGCTTGAAATAGCCACCCTTACAGCGTGGCACGAGGATTCTACTGGGCACAATGGCTGCTCTTCAACACTCCATTAGCATTTATCTTTGGCATCTAGAAAGTCGGTGGGAGTTAGGCTCACGTCACAACAGCAAAATCAGATCCATGAAGCGAAAAGAATTAAACTCAGTGACTTGCCTCCTGAAGACAGATTTAATCTGGAGAGAATTGCTGGAGCAAGTGTTTTGGCATTTTATTCATTATTGTTCCCCACTCTGGAAGACAGAGCCTGGAAATCTACATTTAAAAAAAAAAAAAAGCTAACTAATATATAAAGGAATGAGCCCTGGCCTGGGAATCAGGAAGCCTGGGTCCTGGTTCCAGTTCTACAATTAAGTAGCCCTGTGATCTTTAAGCAGGTAAATCAGTTTCTTCCATTGGGTCTCAATTTTCTATTCTGTAAAATAAAGGGATTCAGTTACATCAGGAGTTCTTTACCTGTAGTCTGTGAATGAGTTGTTTGTTTTATTTATTTTTTAAACCCTTAGGTTCCATCTTGGATTGATACTAAGGTAGAAGAGTGGTCAGTTAAGCAATGGGGGTTAAGCGACTTGCCCAGGGTCACATAGCTAAGAAGTATCTGGAGTCAAATTTGAACCCAGGATCTCCCATCTCTAGGTCTAGCTCAATCCACTGAGCTACTTAGCTATTCCCTGTGAATGTGTTTTAAAAAAATTTTTTGATGGAATTCAGTATTTATCATTTTATTATTATGAATATGTATAAATGATTAATATTTAATTATTATAAAATACTTTAATAAGACAATTATTAATATTATAACAATTTCAATAGTTTTCTTTGTACTCTTATGTATTTTATTTTATGCATTTAAAAACATTATCTTGGGGAAACTAGGTAGCACAGTGGATAAAGGGCCAGACCTGGAGTCTGGAGGATCTAGCTTCAAATTTGGCTTCAGATACTTCTTAGCTGTGTGACCCTGGGCAAGTCACAGAAACCTGACTGCCTAGCCCTTGCTGCTCTTCTGTTTTAGAATTGATACGAATCTAAAAACTAAAATGAATAAAATGATAAAATATAATGCTTGTCAACTCCAGGAGGGGGGAGGAAAGAAGGGAGGGAGACAACAAGAATCATGTAACCAAGGAAAAATGAAAAGATAAACAAAAATTTTTTAAAAATTAAAAAAAAAAGAATTGATACTAAGGTAAGGGTTTAAAAAATAATAAAAAACGTTATCAGGGCAGCTGGGTAGCTCAGTGGATTGAGAGCCAGGCCTAGAGACGGGAGGTCCTAGGTTCAAATCTGGCCTCAGACACTTCCCAGCTGTGTG
>NC_058133.1:484256919-484265242 GCF_016433145.1 Gracilinanus agilis | reverse complement strand
AAAATGTAAATATATTTATATTATAGTATATAATATAGAAAAATATAAATTAAATATACATATTTTAATGTCTATATATCTATATCTATTGAAATATTTCTATCTCTCTAGTCCCCAAAGCCTGCCTTAGACTTGTTACTAGGACAAAAAGTAAGGGTTTGGGGGGGGGGGGAGAAGGAGGTCCTTCCCTGTAAGCCCACTGGCCAAGCTGTGTGGCATTAAACACTGGAATTTTCATGGAAGAAAATCTTTCCCATCCCCTGTGCCCTCGTGTTCTCTCTTCTGCAAGGCTTTGTCCCATGGTGTGTTTGCTTAGATCCTCCAAGACCTGTGACCTCTGGCTCCCTCCTTTTCCCAGAGCCGTTAATCTTTATGGAGACCAAAGCAGACCTGGGGGCCGGGGGCCTCAGGTCAGATCACTGGGCTCCAGCTTACTTGGGTTGTCTGGAGAGTTGACGTTTCCCCTACAAAAAGAAGCAGGTGATTGCTGCCTGGCTGCCTGGCTGGCCTGGGGTTGCCCTTTCTTAGAAAGCTGGGGTCCTTCAGTCTTGAAAAAGAGATTTTGTTCCTTGGCTCTTGAGCAGCTCTGGATCCCATTTATTGGCGATTGCTGGATTTGCTAATAAATGGATCATCTTTGAAAAAAAAAAAAAAAGATAAGTTTGAAAACCTGTTTTGCCAACTGCCTTTCAGTGAATGGTTTCCTTTGTAATCCGGCGCATCGTATGTTGTGTTTTGAAAGACTTGATTGTGAGAAGAAGCCCGACTGTCAGTGCCAGACTGTCAGTGCCACAGAAAAGGTTGGGAACCTCTGTCTTTGGGCGTCTCTGATCATCACAGGGGATAGGGCAGCACTTCAAAAAATCACTCTCAAAAATAGAATTGTTGGTTTGTTCATGGGGGAACAGGGGAAGGTGGAGTGGGAGAGCGGACAGGTTCAGGGGGAAATGAAATAACAGACAAGTAACTTTCTCCCTGGAAACCGGGCGCCTCACCTTGGCTTCTAGGCAGTCTAGGAAAGCCAGTGGGCCAAAAAAATGAATCTTCCTTCACGTGAGAACCTGTCTCCTGGGAACCAGGTGCGCGTGCAGTGTTAGGAGGCTTCTTGGTTCTCAGAAACAACAGTAACAGCATTGGATCTGGGGTTGAAAGGCTTGAGTTTGAATCCCGCTTATCACCTGTGTGAGCAAGTCACTTAAACCTCTCCTCATCTGTAAAATGAGGGAGCCAGACTAGGTAATTTTCAAGTTTGTTTTTAATCTCTCTGAGGTCCTGTAACAGATACAGGTGAAATAGAGGAGAGAGCTTGGAGTTTTGCCCATTAAATTCCTTCTACAACCATCACTGTTTTGGGTTGGGGGTGGGGGTGGGGGGATAAACTAAACATAGAAATAAACATAAAAGAAATAAATTAAATCTAATTATATAGAAACAAATTAAATAAAAAATAAAAATTTTAATATGTTTACAATATAGACGGATCTGTGTAGATATCTATATTTATCGATATATCTGTATCTATCTAGTCCCCAAAGCCTTAATAACTTAAAAAAAAAAAACATTGATTTTGGAATGTCCTTTCTCCTGTATTTATCTGTATTTCTCCCTTTCAGGAGGTGAGCACTTGGAGAAAAGAGACGTGTCTCATTTTTTTTCTTTGCATTCCCAACTCCTGACACATGATAGGTGTTTAAAAAAATACTTGAGGGCAGCTCGGTAGCTCAGTGGATTGAGAGCCATGCCTAGAGACTGGAGGTCCTAGGTTCAAATCCGGCCTCAGACACTTCCCAGCTGTGTGACCCTGGGCAAGTCACTTGACCCCCATTGCCTACCCTTACCACTCTTCCACCTATAAGTCAATACACAGAAATTAAGGGTTTAAAATTAAAAAAAAAATAATAATAAAAATACTTGCTTAGGGGCAGGTGAGTTGTTCAGTGGGTAGAGAACCAGATCTGGAGTTTGGAGGACTAAGGTTCAAATGTGGCTTCGGACACTTCCTAGCAGTGTGACCCTAGGCAAGTCACTTAACTCCAGTTGCCTAGCCCTGACCAGTCTTATGTCTTAGAGTTGACACTAAGACAGAAGATAAGGGTTTAAAAAGAAAAATAAATACTTGAATGGAAATCCTTTGTGAGTAGGAATTGTTTCATTCTTTGTGCTTACATGGCACTGGACTTGGAATATAATAGACGCTTGTTGATAAAATATCTGTTGATTGATTGATGGTTGAGTTGATTCAGAATCTAGCAAGGAGTATTGGACCATAGAGAAGCATCCATCTAAGTGAGTTCTAGATCGGTGCCCCGGAATGTGTTCCATTCTTCCTTAGAGTAAAAGTGGAAAACCTAAATGAGTTCTGTGCATGGTTTAGGCTAAATAAATAAATAAAAATTCCCAAAAAATTCCTTAGAGGCTGAAGGGTGTCAGACAATTGCCCTTTACTCCTAGATGCAGTGGGCAAAGTGTCTAGAGAGCCTGACTCAGAAAGACCTGAGTTCAAGTCCAGTCTGATATATATTGACTGTGTTGCCCTAGGCAAGTCCCTTTAACTTTCAGTTGTCTGTGCAGTCTCCAATCCAGGAATTCTTACCTGTTTTTTGGTATATGTGTTGAGGGCTCTTTTGACAGTCTGGTGAAGCCTCTGGACCCTTCTCATCCAATAAAATGCCTAGGGTTAAAGATGAAATAAATTCTATTGAAGTAAAGGTGTAATTCCCCCCCCTTCCCCCTCCCCCCAATCCAAATTCACTGGCCTCTTGAAATTTACCCTCCAACATCTGGTTACGAATCCCTCTAAGCCTAAAAGTTATTGGAAAGGTGTCAGCCTGCCCTCGTAGAAGGAGCTTCCACACCTGGACGGTTGGTCTAGGAGTCCCTATCCAAACCACTTTGCCAGATCAGATAAAGCAGAATGCAGTGTCACTTCTGTGGAGTAGGAGTGTGAGGCTTTGGGACTTTTTTTGGAGGCGGAGATTGACTTTCTGTGATGAGATGCTTAAGGGTGAAAAGCTACTCGGGGTCCCTGGCTCTATGCCCTCTGACTCTTAATCCCTCTCCAGTGGGATCCCTCATTTCCTCCCAGCTCACCCCCTGCCACATGCATGGGGATGTTCCTGAACCCCACAACTGATCCTCCCTCCTCGTCGTCACCCTCATCACAATTTGCCTCTTACTTATTTTATATACACGTATACGTGCACAGGTTATCTGTCCTGATGGAATATAAACCCTCCTTGATTTCACTGGGACTAGCACAGAGCTTGGCTTAGATCTAGCAAACGGTTAAGATAAATGCTTGTCACTGAATTGACCTGGGCTCTCCTGGCTTTTGATTTTGATCAATGGTGGTCATTGGAATTGACTCAAAATTACTTCTCTCCAAACAGTAGAACTCTTACAGGGGTTTTTACTCATTTTCGTGTCCTAGACTTCTTCTGGAAGTCTGCTGAAGCCTTTGGGTCCCCTTCTCAGAGTAATGTGCTTATTAAATTCATAAAATTAAATACATAGGATTACAAAGGAAATAAATTATCAAAATGATTGTTTCTATTGAATCTATTAATGACTGATTCCATCAAAATTATTAAAACTTAAAAAAAATAAGTTCAGGGACCCCAGGTTAAGGACCCTTGTTTAAGATATTAATAGGGGCAGCTGGATGGCTTAGATCAGGGGTCAGCAATGTATGGCTCTCGAGCCATATCTGGCTCTTTTGAGGGCCAGATATGGCTCTTTCTGCAGCAGCCATAAAGTCATTTTTTTCAGGCGCTGTTACAGGAGCCTCACTGTGAGCACTGTACGGCTCTCATGAAATTACATTTTAAAAAATGTGGCGTTTATGGCTCTCACGGCCAAAAAGGTTGCCAACTCCCGGCTTAGTGGATACAGAGTCAGGTGGTCCTGGGTTCAAATCTGGCCTCAGAAACTTCCTAGCTGTGTGACCTTGACCTTGGGCAAGTCCCTTAACTCCAGTTGCCTATTGCTTGTTGCTCTTCTGTCTTGGAACTAATACTTAGTGTTATTTGTAAGGCAGAAGGTAAGGGTTGTTTTTTTGTTGGTTATTTTTTTTTAAGCAAATAAAAAGCCAAGCATTGATTAAAGAAATGCTTCCTAAGTGTGCCAGATCCTTTGCTAAGACTAGGATTACCAAAAAAAGGGGAAAATACAACCCCTGGCCTCAGGGAGCTCCCATTTTAGTGGGGGAGATAACATGGAAATAGCCAAGTGCACATAGGAGAGATAGAGACTATTTATATGATGGTCATAGAGTATGAGATAATCAGGATTTGAACCCATTCCCTTGGTGGCTCCCAAGCAGAGCTTTGACAGGTTGTTCCAGTCCTCTCCCTGGGGCCATATTCCATCCTGGTTTCCTACTTTTGTGAAGTTCTCATGACTAATTCAGCATAATTGAAGAGTCCTGTTTAATTAGAGTCCTTCTCTTGTCTGTGACACCTGTGTCACAAGAGAGAGACTGCTACTCCTCCCTGTCTCTCTCTCCCTCTCTGTCTCTTTCTCTCTCCCTCTGCTCCCCCTCCCTCTCCCTCTCCCTCTTTCTGTCTCTGTCTCTCTCTCCCCCTCCCTCTCTGTCTGTCTGTCTGTCTCTCTCGTTATGGGTTAAGTGACTTGCCCAGGGTCACATAGCTAGGATATATCTGAGGTCAGTTTGGAAACCAGGACCTCCAGTCCCTGGCCTGGCACTCTGCCTACTGAGCTACCTTGGCTGCCCTCCCTGGAACATCTTGATGGTAGGTAGGAGGGACTGAGCTTGGGCTTAGTTGAGAGAAGAGTCATTAGATAGAGAACACACCAGGGCTCTCCATCTCATCAGCTCTCCATTTCATTCCTGTCGCTTCTTTCTCAAGGATAAATGCTCTCTCCATAGATTCCATCCTTGGAGGCAGAACAGGCAAAGTGATGTCTTTTCTATCCTCTAGGTTCTTGCCCAGCTCTGGCCATTAGCTGCCCCATGCAAGCTTGAGACCTATGTTTTTTCTCCTGCATAGTCACAGTTTTGAATTATCACAACATCAAGACCCGCATTCCTGAGAGCAAAATTTTCTGGCATAAAAACATATTTGTTTATTAAGATTGTTTTTATATTAATGCTTTTTAAAAAGGCAATAATTATTTTCCATCAATGAATGGTCCTCTTCTCTACTAAGAATAATGAAATAAGGGGGCAGCTGGGTAGCTCAGTGGATTGAGAGTCAGGCCTAGAGATGGAGGTCTCTTGTTTCTATTGAATCTATTAATTATTGGCCTATTAATCTATTAATGAAATCTGGCCTCAGACATTTCCCAGCTGTGTGACCCTGGGCAAGTCACTTAACCCCCATTGCCCACCCTTACCATTCTTCTGCCTTGGAGTCAATACACAGTATAGATTCTAAGATGGAAGGTAAGGACTTAAAAAAAAGAAGAAGAGGGCAGCTGGGTAGCTCAGTGGAGTGAGAGTCAGGCCTAGAGACAGGAGGTCCTAGGTTCAAACCTGGCCTCAGCCACTTCCCAGCTGTGTGACCCTGGGCAAGTCACTTAACCCCCATTGCCCACCCTTACCATTCTTCTGCCTTGGAGTCAATACACAGTATAGATTCTAAGATGGAAGGTAAGGACTTAAAAAAAAGAAGAAGAGGGCAGCTGGGTAGCTCAGTGGATTGAGAGTCAGGCCTAGAGACGGGAGGTCCTAGGTTCAAACCTGGCCTCAGCCACTTCCCAGCTGTGTGACCCTGGGCAAGTCACTTGACCCCCATTGCCCACCCTTACCACTCTTCCACCTATGAGACAATACACCAAAGTACAAGGGTTTAAAAAAAAAAAAAAGAAGAAGAAGAAGAATGAAATAAAACAAATCTCAGGGAGTCAGGAAAGGTGTAACAGTTTCCCCCTCCTGGGGGAGTTGCTTCCACCCTGAGTCACAACAGTGGCAGAATCAGAATTCCAAAGTCCGTGTGGTTTCCTCTTACATTGTTCCCGTGTCCTCCCAGCTGTGTAAGTAACTCTGCATCAGTTCATTCAAATCTTCCCTTTTTTCCTTCTTCATTCCCTAGGGAGGCGAGCATTCCATCACCTTCTCACACCACCACCATAAGTGTGACTCAAATGATGGGCGCCCACTGGGCTCTCCATCCCAGCAGAGATTCTGCTCCCTCTGGCTTTGACCTCCCTGGGCTGCTACTACCTGGCAGTAGGATGTCTCAGTTAAAAGGTTTAGAGCAATTGGGTGGCTTTGGGGTCTGATCCCAATTTTGTTTCTAGAATTTGGCAGACCAGTTCACAGTTCCACCAAGCCCTTGTGGAGCTTCCCCCTCCCGCCTCGCCAGCCTTGCCCATTCATTGTCTCTTCTCTCCCCTCTGCTTTCTGGGTGGGAGGTGAAACCTTTCTCTTCTTAGTGATTTGGAGCAGTCTTGTCTATGGCTGTAGACAGCCTGCATTTCTTCTTTGGAGAAACTGCTGTGCCAAATGCCTTTTATTTGTGTTGTTACGTGTATATGTCTATGTGTGCCCTCTGCTGAAATATGGATCTGTTTTATATCTCTAGATTTATTCCCTTAAATAGTGAGTTATAGATATTGATAAATGTAGAAATAGAAAACTCTATCTAAACCCATTTATAGATTTTTCTATACATATTTAAATATCTCCATAGCTATAATATAAAGCTGTCTAAAAACAGTTATAAATATATTGATAAATGTAGAAATAGAATATAAAGCTATATCTACATAGTTATAGCTATATCTGTAAATATTTAAATATCTATAATATAAAGCTATATCTAATACATAATTATAGATATATTCCTATAAACTTAGATATTTCAATAAACATAGAAATATCTATAATATGAAGCAATATCAAAATAAGGTTATAAATGTATGTACAAATATAATATAGCTATATCTAAATACATGGTTATAGATATATCTAAAATGTGTATCTATATAAATATCTAGATCTATTTATAAATATGTAAATATAAACATCTATAAATATATACTATGTATATATAGATACTTCTATAAGTATGTATTTAGATATAAAATATCTATTAAATATACATATGTGCATATATACTACAGATATTCTATAGGGTGTTTGTGTGTGTGTGTATATATGTATATATATACATATATACACACACACACTTATTAGAGCTTTATCAAAGATATTTGCTGCAAAAAAGACTTTTTCCTTATAAATGTCTACTCTTCTAGCTGTGTTGATTTTGTTTATTAATTTTTTTTTTTTTTACATTTTTAAACCCTTAACTTTTGTGTATTGGCTCCTAGGTAAGAGTGGGCAATGGGGGTCAAGTGACTTGCCCAGGGTCACACAGCTGGGGAGTGGCTGAGGCCGCATTTGAACCTAGGACCTCCCATCTCTAGGCCTGACTCTCAATCCACTGAGCTACCCAGCTGCCCCCTTGTTTATTAATTTTATATGTCTAAGGCTGCCTTTTTATCTTCAGTGCTTTTTTCTATTCCTTGTTTAGTTAAAAATTCCTTCCCTAACCCTGGAGTTCTTAACTTTTTTTTTTAATGTGCTGGACCCCTTTTAGCAAGCCAGTGAAGCTCTGGAACTCTTCTCAGAATACTGTTTTACAATCTAGAACTTTAAAAATATAGGCTTGCAAAGGAAGCCAGTTGTACTGGAAATATGTCAGAGTATTAAAAAATTAAATGCATTAACCCAAAATGCATAGGATTGTAAAGGAAAGCAATGATATTGAAATGCAGTTATCAAAATATTTTTTAAATGCTCCTCAACCTCCCAGTTCAGAACCCCTGCCCCCTCATTAGTTAGGAAAGGTTCCTTCTTTCATTATAGCATCATTGTCCCATTTTAGGTCAAGTGTCCATTTAGAGTTGCTTCTATTTCATGGTAT
The DNA here is from genome assembly GCF_016433145.1 of Gracilinanus agilis. Lineage (NCBI taxonomy): Eukaryota > Metazoa > Chordata > Mammalia > Didelphimorphia > Didelphidae > Gracilinanus > Gracilinanus agilis. The sequence goes on along the minus strand of NC_058133.1, from coordinate 484,257,350 downwards.
TTGGCTAATTTGATTTTCTACCTGGCAGCTTTTCCAATTTTCCCAACAGTTTTGTTGAAGGGACCTAGTAGTTGGGTTGAGGGGCGGGGATTATGGGCCACAGCTTTCTCTCTTTTGCTTACCAAGTTTTTCCCATTGGTCATTTTGTTCTACTTTCTTAGCTGGAACCTATTAATTTTTAAAAATCTTTATCTTCTATCTTAGAATTGATATTTAGTAAGTAACACTAAGTAAGATAGAAGAGTGGTTAGGAACTAGGCAATGGAGATTAAGTGACTTGCCCTGAGTCACACAGTTAGGAAATGACTGAGGTCAAATTTGAATCCAGGTCCTCTTGACTCCAGGCCTTTTCTTTCTTTCTTTCTTTCTTTCTTTCTTTCTTTCTTTCTTTCTTTCTTTCTTTCTTTCTTTCTTTTTCTTTTTCTTTCTTT
>NC_058133.1:484239825-484256819 GCF_016433145.1 Gracilinanus agilis | reverse complement strand
TAATATCTCTTATATATATATACACACACACACACACATATATATATATATATCCTTCTATATTAATTTTATTTGTTACAGGGCTAGACAATGGGGGTTAAGTGACTTGCCCAGGGTCACACAGCTAGGAAGTGTCTGAGGTCAGATTTGAACCCAGGACCTCCTATCTCTAGGCCTGGCTTTCAATCCACTGTGCTATCCAGCTGCCCCTTCCCCTTTTTCTTTTTTAACATTGTTTTGTAAACTTTATTTTTTCAAAAATATTTTCTTTTCCTAATTGCATGCAATAACATTTTCCCACGTTTTCCAAAATTGTAAGATCCAAATTCTCTCTTTCCTCTCTCCTCTCAGTGCTAGCCAGCAATTTGATCTGGGTCATACATGTATTATCACGCAATATTGGTCACTGTTGTCAAAGAATTCCCCTATCAAACCAACCCCCCCAAATAAAACCATAAATAAGCTAAATTGGAAGGTAGTTTGCTTTGATCTGCATTCCAGCGCCACCAGTTCTTTCTCTGGAGAAGGACAACATTCTTTGTCATAAGTCCTTCAGAATTGTCTCAGCACCTATTAATTTTAATGATTACTGCAGAATAAATGCTCAGCCTCCTGATTCCTACTTTGAAAAAAAAAATAATTTCCCCAAAGAGGAGCCTTTTCCTGCAGATAAATTTTGTTATGATGTGATCTGGTTCCATAAAGTAAGAGTCATTGTGGCATAACAGTAATCATAAACAACAGCATCAACAACAACAACAGTAATTAGCATCTTTAGAGACCTTTAAGGTTTACAAAGCACTTTATAGCAGATAGAAAGCCAGCCTGGAAGCCAGGAAGCCCTGAGTTTCATTTCTGCCTCTGACACATCCTGGCCATGCCAGGAAAGTCATTTAACCTGTCAGGGCTCTCGGCAGCATTTTGGAAGATTTTTCTAAGTTGCGGAAGGGGTGCCTACCTGCATTGTAAAGGGAATTTCCTGACCTGGGAGTTCCCGCAACCAATCAAGTCGCTTCCAAACCCTATTTATTTCTGTAAAGTGTTTTCTATTTTGAGAAATCGGTTTCCAGAGTTGTTGTTTGTTTGTTTTTTTAATGTGTTTTCTAGCTGTTTTAAATGAAATTTTAAAAAATCTCTTCCTCTTTGGGTTTTGTTAGTAATATGCAGAAAGACTTATAACTGGAGCTTTACTTCTTATTCTACTTCTTTACCAAAATTACTAATTGTTCCAATTAATGTTTTTATTGAATTTCCAGGCATCTCAAATCCATCATATTATCTCCAGATAGAAGTAATTTTGCCTCCCGTTTGCCTTTGTTTATTCCCTCCATTAATTTCTAATGGCCTCATTGCTAGAACTTGACATAATTTACTTTTAAATCTACCTGAGCTCAGGGTCGTTGGGTGTTTTTTTCCCCCTGAGAGAGTTCATTTATGGCTTGTTCACTTTCTATTTCTGAAATTAGTTGGTTTTAAAATCCCTGTTATTTGATGTTTTCATAAATATGCATTGAAGTTTTGAGTTTTGCTGGCTATAATGGCCAAGAGTTTCCTTTGATTTCCTCCCTCATCTGTTGGGAATTTCATTTGATTCTCATAAAACCCCGGTGAGAGCCTGAACGATGACAGCAGCCTCCCTCATTGAGTCGCCTTGGCCAGATTCTCTCCTCTTTCCAAACCATCTTCCCCTCCACCATGGTATTCCTTAATGCAAAGGTCCGACGAGGCTCGGTGAATTCCAGCGGCTTTCTCCCATCCTTGGAATCAGATACGACCCCATTTGGCTTTCAGAGACCTTCGTGATCTGGCTCCAATTTCCCTTCCCAGTCTTGTTACACACGACTCCTGGCATGCCCAGGAAGACCCACCAGCCTGGTCTACTTGCCCTACTCCCAAATGCAGCATTGCATCCATAGTCTTTTTGCACAGTCTGTTATCCATATTGGGAATACAGTCCCTCTTTACAAGCGTTCCCAGCTTCCTTCAAAGTTCATAAATCAAGGGAATGCCAGGGGGGGTAGCTAGGTGGCACCGTGGCTTGAGAGCCAGCCTAGAGACAGGTTCAAATGTAACCTCAGACACTTCCCGGCTGGGTGACCCTGGGCAAGTCACTTAACCCACCCCCATTGCCTAACCCTTAGCACTCTTCTGTCTTCGAACCAATATCCAGTATTGATTCTAAGATAGAAAGTGAGGGTTTAAAAAAAAAGAAATCGAAGGGATGCCCATCAGCTGGGGAATGACTTAAACAAGTTTTGGTATATGAAAACTGTTGTGCTATAAGAAATGGCGAGCAGGATGGTTTTGGAAAAACCTGGGAAGATTTGTATCACTTGATACAGGAGAACATTGTATAAGCAACTTAATATTCTACGATGCTCAACTGTGAAAGACTTCGCTACTTTATCCAAGATGATGCCAAAGTACTTATGATGAAAAAATGTTACCACTTCCAGAAAAAGAACTCTAAACCCAGAAGTACCGTCCACTCTAGTTTTCATTTTATTTTTTTTTCTTGCTTTTTTGAGCAGTATGGCTAATATAGAAATATTTTTCATGCTTTCAAATATATTTTTGTTTTGTGGTTGTTCAGTTGTTTTTCAGACACTTTGTGACCCCTGCTTGGGGTTTTCTTGGCAAAGATACTATAAAAATAATAATAGGCAAGCTACAAAGTTAAAGTTGTTTGCCACTCCTTCTCCAGATCATTTGACAGATGAAGAAACTGAGGCAAATAGGGTGAAGTGACTGGCTCAGGGTCACACAGCTAGTAAGTAAATGAGGCTACATTTGAACTCAGATCTTCCTGACTCTAGGCTGAACTCTCTATCTATTTTGCCACTACCAAATGTATAATTTTTTTTAAAGTCCCAAGTTCTCCCTCCCTCTCCCCCTTCAGTGAGATCCTGAGCAATCCTACATTGTATATAGAGTACCATATTGTTTCCCTTCTCAATGGGTGGGGGAAAAGCAGGAGATGTTTTCTACCTCCTGGCTTCCTTTATTTTATTTTATTTTATTTTATTTCATTCATTCATTCACTTATTTATTTATTTATTCATCCATCCATCCATTTATTTGTTTGTTTGTTTGTTTATTTTAGGCCTTAAGCTTCCATCTTGAAGTCAATACTGTGTATTGGCTCCAAGGCAGAAGAGTGGTAAGGGTAGGCAATGGGGGTGAAGTGACTTGCCCAGGGTCACATGGCTGGGAAGTGTCTGAGGCCAGATTTGAACCTAGGGACTCCCAACTCTAGGCCTGACTCTCAATCCACTGAGCTACCCAGCTTCCTTTAAATATCAACTAAAATCCCACTTTTTTGCAATGTCCTGCCCCCCTTAAATGCTAGCACCTTTTGATTCCTGGGTTTTTTTTTTATTGATTTTTAAAATTGATTCCTGTATATGGCTTTTTTTGGCCTTAATTGTTTGCATGTTGTCTCCCACCAGTGGGAGCTCCTTGAGAGTGGGGATGGTGTACAGAGTAGGGGATTTCCTCTTCATGAAAATCCCTGATGCTCTTGACTCCTCCTTTAGAATGTGGGGGTTAGACCAGGTGACCTTCCTTCAATCAAGGAGTCCTAATGAAAGATTTACTGTTTGCTGAGCACTGGGCTAAGCCCTGGGGGTACCAAGAAAGTTCCTGTCCTCAGGGGGCTTCCTTTGGGGGTGGGGGTGAGAGTAACGTAGAGGAAAATAGAGAGTCTAGATCTTAGAAGGAAGGAAATCTTCGAAGGGAAGACACTAGAGCAGTGGTTCCCAAACTTTTTTGGCTTGCTGCCCCCTTTCCAGAAAAAATATGACTTAGCCTCCTGGAAATTAATTTGTTTTAAATTTTAATAGCAATTAATAGGAAAGATAAATGCTCCCCTGGATTGCTGCAGCACCCATCAGGGGGTGGTAGCACCCACTTTCTCTCAGGTCTGAATAGAGGTAGTCCTACCCAAGGAGTATTTGAATGGAGTCTCATTCTCTGCCAGTGTGGTGTTTGTGTTGAGGCTTGAAGGAAGCCAGGAGTTCTAAGGGACTGGACTGGGGAGGGAGAACATTCCAGGCATTGAACCTTACAGCCCTGTGCCACATGGTCCTGTTACCATATCCCAGATCTGTATTGGTGGAGGGCATTCCCGTCTTGGGAGTTTCCCTACAGCCCAGTTCTTCCTCCTTCCCCCTTCCACAATTCCAGTAGGATGCAGGTAATATATGTTGTTATAACATATTATAAATAGGTTATTATAACTATATTATAGGTAAAAAAAATAGACCCAGGGAGGTCAAGGGATTTGCCTAGGGACACAGAACTTGCAAGTAGTGGAAGATGGGTTCAAAGCCAAGGCTCCCAATTTCTATGCACTTAAAAAAAAAGTCCTTAGGTTTTTAAGCAAGTAAAAGTAAAAATCCTTACTTCTGACTTAGTAACAACATTAAGACAAAAGGGCATGGACCAGACAATTGGTGCTAAGTGACTTGCCCAGGGTCACAGAGCTAGGAAGTCTCTAAGGTCATAGTTGAACCCAGAACCTCCTGTCTCTAGATCTGCCTTCTCAAACCACTGGGCCACCTACCTGCTTCTACAAGTGATCCACACTGCCTCTTGGATGTGTTTCCACCCCCATTTCCTCCCAGGTTTTGTGAAGGTCTCCCAGGATATCTAAAGATTTTGAGACTGGATCATAGGTATTTATTAGTTGTGTGACCTTACCCTCTGTGTTTGCCTCAGTTTCCTCAACCAAAAAATGGGAATAATAACAGCACCTATTTCCTGTGATAGTATTTGTAAAGCCCTCTTCTGCCTCAGAACTGATACTTATAATCGATTCTAACACAGAAAGGTAAGAGTTAAAAAAAAAGGTAAGAGTTAAAAAAAAATCATTCACAACAACTATTGTTACAGTTAGTCATATGAGAATCAGTTGAAGGAACTGGGAATATGTAACCTGGGGAAAACCAGATTTAGGTTTGGTTTTTTTCCATTTTGATTTATTATTTATTTTTAATATAAATTTTTTTAATTAAAAAAAAGGATTTTGAGTTCCAAATTCTTTTCCTCCCTTTCACTTCTCCCTTCTCCACTGAGAAGGTAAGCGATAGAGCAATCAAAAATGCAAAACACAAAGGAGGGAATTTGGAAAGCAATATTCACACTCTCCAAGAAGTGTCCTACGTAGAAGGCTCCACACTTATTCTTCTTGGCCCCAGTGAGCAGTGGGTGGCCATTAGATTTGAGAAGGTGGGAAAAACTTCATCGTCCAAGCAGCCCAGCATCCAGTGGGCCAACAAGCAGAGGAGGTTCAGAAGGGAGGTCGCCGTGTGTGCCGCTGGCCTGCTGAGGCTGAGGTAGCGGGGAGGCCGGGACCCCCATCCCCCAGGCCTCAGCCCTCAGTCCTCATCCGGCCAGTCGACCAAGGCTCTGAACCTTGAGCTGATAACCTCTGGGTTTGACTTCCTTTAAAAAAAAAAACCATGAAGTTATGCAACTGATAGCTCGTTCTCACTGACTCAACCTGCCTCTCTTTATAATCTAGTGGGTTCTTTCCCAACCAAACAGGAGAGTGTTTTCACATTTGAATAAAAGTCACATAGAGGTTATCGCAGATGTGTTCTCTCTGGGGGAGGAAGGACGGAGGGGAGAAGAGAGTGAGAAGAAGAAGTAGGAAGCAGCCTAGGCAGAACTATACAAGAATAGCTTTGGGGGTGGTTTTCTTTTGGGTAGGGGGTCTTCCTCCCTTCTTCCTTTAAAAAAAATATTTTCATTGTCAAAAAACCACCACGTTTTCCTCTTCTCTGTACAAGCATTGGAGTTTAGTCAGCAAACCTTGGTTCAAATCCTCCTCTGACATTTAATACCTGTGTGACCATGGATAAAAGTCCTTTAACCTCCTTCAGACTCCCCCCTGCCCACCCACCCACTTGCCCCCTTCCTCCTTGGTTAAATGAGGGGTTGGATTAGATGGGCTTTGAGTTCCTTCCTCCCCGTGATCTTTGATCCTCTCATCCCTCCAAGAGAAATATAAATCTTTAATGCTATAAGTGGAAGTTCTTTCAGCTAGATCTGGGGCAAAGGCCAGAGACTGAGGCCGTAGTAAGTAGAGTAAAGGAGCTCTCTTTGGTGACAGGCATCATAGCTTCAACTGGAAGTGTCTTCTGAGGCTATCTAGTCCAGCCTTCCCATTTTGCAGATGGGGAGTCTGAGGCCCAGAGGGATCTGTGACACTTGTCCAAGGACATGCAGATCATAGGATCCTGGGCTTTGAGATAGAAGGCTTTGGGACTGAAGAAGCCATAAAATTCAACCTCTTCACTTTACAGATGAGGAAATTGAAATTGAGGTAGGGCAAGCATTTTCCATGTTTTACTGATAAGGGCATTGAAGTTCAGAGGGGTTAAATAACCTGGCCAAAGGGCACACAGATCATAAGTGTCAGGACTCAGCTCTTCACATTCCCAAGACCAAAGAATCATGTTACCCATCATTTAGGTGGAGATGCTTCTTGGGATGAAAAAAGTGACCAGAAAATGGGGGTGGGTGAGAGGAAGCAGCAAGGAGAAGGGAAAGGAAACAGGGCCATGGGAAGGGGTTGGAGATAGGGGGGAAATCCCCTTCTGCCAGACAGACATTTTTTAAAAAATTAGGGGGTATGTGTGTGTTAGACAGACAGAGACAGAATAAGGAGAGGGAGAGACAGAGAGAGAGACAGAGAGAGAGACAGAGAGAGACAGACAGAGAGAGAGAGAGAGAGAGAGAGAGAGAGAGAGAGAGAAGGAAGGAAAGGCTGTCTCAGCTTCATCAGATGCAAACATTCGTGTCACAAGAAAGTGACGGGTGTATTTTCTGAACTGTCTTGGAACCTGGGTATTAGTTGCAAAGTCAGTTCCTCAGGAGGGGGCCCAGGAGGTGTCATAACATCAGGGCTAAATTTAAAGCGTCTTAGGGGCAAGGCAGGCTGTGTTTCCCCCCCTGCCAGAGGTGTGAAGGGTTGCTTTGTTACCCCAGAAAAAAAGGACTCTGGGTAGAGAGGCACACACCTCCAAAACACACACATCCACATGCACACACCCTTCACCCTCAGCCAGCATCACCAGCTGGGAAAGACAGCTTGGGGGAAAGCAAGGCTGCCAGGCACACAGGCTTTATTTCCCTTATTAAAATTCCTAGGCTTGGCTTGCTGCTTGCACACACCTGGGAGCAATCTGGAGCTAAGTGGAGAAAAAACCCTTCTCCTCTCCCCTCCCCTCCCCCCCCCCAGTCTCCCCTTCTCTTTTTCCCCTCTTCCCCTCTCCCCTCAGTCTTCCAAAGACAGAAGGAGCCCTTTCAGATCCTGCAGTGTGCAGTTTAGAATCTTAGGGGAGAGGATAGGTTAGGGCACTCCCAACAAGGAATCCACAAGCATTTAGTAAGTGACAGTTTTGTGCCAGGCAGTAGGGAAGACAAAGACAAAAGTCCAGTTGTCCCTGCCTTCAAGGAGTTTACGAGAGATTCTGAGAGGTGGCGGCGAGGAGGAGGTTTGTGATGAACAGCGAGGCTGGACGAGCTGGACCATAGTGTTTGTGAAGGGCAATAATAAATCTCAAGAGTTGAAGCCTGGTGGGGGGGTCCCTTCTACACTGTTTCCACGCAAGGGATCATCTACTCTCTCGAAGGACCTCCAGGGGTGGAGAACTGACCCCTTTCCCATGCAGCTCTCTACAAGGTTTCATTAAAAATGCTTTGCAAAGGATTCCTTTGTCCAGTTGTCGATTCAGTCACGTCCAACTCTTTGTGACCCATTTGGAGTTTTCTCCCCAAAGATGCTTGAGGGATTTGCCATTTCCTTCTCCAGCTCATTTTGTAGCGGATGAAACTGAGGCAAACAGAACAAAGTGATTTGCCCAGGGCCACACAACTAAGATACTGGACTGGATGGCCATTTCCTTCTCCAGATCATTTTATAGGTGAAGAAATTGAGGCAAACTGGGTGAAGTGACTTGCCCAGAGTCACCGGCTAGTAAGAGTCTGAGGCCGTATTTAAATTCAGGAAGATGAGACTTCTTGACTCCAGGTCCACTGCACTATCTGTTTGAGAGCCTAGGGGAGAGAGTGCTGAAGTTATAGTCAGGTCCTGGGGTCCAAATCCTACTTAAGGTTGAGTGAGCCTGGACAAGTCCCTTAATCTTCAGTTGACTTATCTCTAATACAAAGGGGTCAGACCCAATGGCCTCTAAGGATCTTTCTAGTTCCAAATCTCTAATCCCTTGGTTTAGGACCAGTCCTATGGGCATCCTCCTATTTTATCCTTCTGGGTACACTGAGGCATGTTCCTTTGCTCATTCCTGTTGGGTGGGGGGGAAAGGGTACAATAAAACATCACTTGGGTTTCTTAAATCTTTTTACACCCACAACATTCGTTCTTCCCCCAACTCTCAGGTTTTCATTTTCAAAGGTGTTTTCATGAACAGTATGGAAAGGGGGGGGGGGGGAAGCTCCAACAACTTTCTCTTCCTCTGTCTCTACGCTTTCTTCCCCATTTCTCTCAAGAGCATCAAGAATTACCTCAACCTAGATTCAGGAGGTGCTGGGTTCAAATTTGGCCTCAGATGCTTCCTAACTGTGTGACCTTGGGCAAGTCATTTAGCCCCAGTTTTGTAGCCCCCATCCATCTGTCTTAGAAGTGATACTAACCTAGAAAGTAAGGGTTTTTTGTTTTTTTTTAAATAGGGCAGTAGGTGGCAAGTTCCCTAACCCATATGGCCTAGCCCTTACTGCTCTTCTGCCTTGGAACTGATGCTTAGTAGCAAATCTAAGATGAAGGTAAGAGTTAAAGGGGGGGGAAGTATGGTTTTGGAGTCAGGAAGTTAAAATGTCATCTCAGACACCAACTGTGTGATCCTGGGCCTACTTCAGGTACTTAGGAGATCCGTGTTCCTGGTTAATTTGCTTTTTCTGGGCCTCAGTTTTCTTCAGCTGCAAAATAAAGGGATTGGATTTTTGGGGGCTCTTCCAGGGTCCCTTCCAACTCTGGGTGGCTGGAAATTCTGTTTGGAGATTTGTTCCAAGTATTCGTTAGAGAGGGCAGTGAAGGGCTTCTGTAGCTGTTCTGCACGTGTTTTCTGAAAAGTGAGTTTTAGATTAATTCCCTTTCTGATGTTTTGCCTAGCAGTCTACAGTTTGGTACCCAAATAGGCCTGAAGTCTCCGTGCCCAGCCAGCCTTTAACTGTTGCATTTGGGCTGGGTCTGAACCTGGTGATGCGTCCACTGTGGGAGGCCTTTTGCCGCTCAAGAATGATGCATCCCCTGTTAAACCTGTTGGGGGACCAGAGATAGTTAACTAAGGTAATCGCTCTGTTATCCTTGGACTTTGTGGATTATCTGGGTCTAAATGAGGGCTTCCAAGCCCCTGTGGTGCCCTGGACTCCTCTGGTGAAGCCTTTATCCCCCTTCTCAGAATAAGGTTTTAAATGTATAAAATAAAATCCGTACTTGAGGATTTTTGTCTTTGGCTTTTTTTCTTTCCTGCATTATGGCTCCTACATAGGGAGTTGGTGCTAAGCCTTTGAGGAATTTTCCCCAGGTTCTTCAGGCCGGTTGAAGTGTGAACCCCTTTACCCCTCACTTCTTCCTCCCAACCTGAGTGTTTTATGCCACAGGCACCCCCCAGCCTCTCACCTCCAATTGAAGAGTTAAACTAGTGTCAGTAAATCATTCATTGCCTTACCAAAAAAAATCTCAAAGCTTTCATTTTGATTTGTCTGTTTTGTATTGCTGGGCAGCTAGGTGGCACAATGGATAGAGTGCCAGGCCTGGATTCAGGAAGTCTCTTGTTCAAAACCAGCCACAGACACTAGCTGTGTGACCCTGAGCAAGTCATTTAACTGTTTGCCTCAGTTTCCTCATCTGTAAAAATGAGCTGGAGGAGGAAATATCGCAAACCACTAATATCTCTCTGCCAAGAAAAACCTAAGTGGGGTCATGAAGAGTCTGATGGAACTGAACAACAAAGCTGTTTTTTATTATGTGCTCTGTGACCTTTGTGCATTTGTATGAGTGACCTAAAGTTAGTTGATTGCCTTAAGAACCTGCAGGGAGTGAATAAATAAATTGGGAAGGGATTCCCAACTGCCCCAGAGTAGGTACTTAATGGAGCCCAGATTTCTCCCACTCAAACTAAGGGAGATTTTTTTCATCACCCACTTATTCTAGTGCAAGCAGCTGCATTAACTTGGTCAGAAGGATGTTTCTCTCTTTCTGTGGCTCCCTTTCTCTTACTTAAGAGCAGGGTTGGGTCAGTGATCATGGGCTCTTGGACCAGGACCCAGAGGTAAAAATCCTTCCTCTGCTTTGGTCCCTAGCTCATGGAAGAGCAGGGCTCGTAGGAAATGAAACTCAGAAGAAATGAGACTGTTACAAGAAAGAATGATAGCTTTAAAAAATGGAGACCCTTCTTTTTCAGCTTCGTGTGGAACCATGAAAAAGAGTGCACTGGTTGGAGATTCAGAAGCTTCTGTCTCTGATGTTGACTACCCGGGTACTCTTGGGAGGTGCTTTAGTCCTCTGGGTCTGGGTCTCCTCGTCTCTAAAATGTGGGAGGTAGGAAAAGATGCCTCTGTGATCGCTCCCAGCTGTACAGCTGTGTCCCCTGGCAGCCATTCACCTAGCAGACTTGAAGAGCTCTTATTTTCTGACCATAACCAGGGCCTTCAGGCCACAGGCTGCATCAGGGTCTCAGTCTTCCAGAGAGCTTTTTAGAGTTGCAGAAGCTTTGTCGATGGAAAGAGGCCGGGGCCAAGACTGGGTACCTTGGGTCCAGAGTGGTTCATTTCTCTCTTGTCCCCCATGACTGTTGAGGACTGGTCCTCTGTTGCCGGTGACCCCAGAGGCCTCAGTGGCTCTTCCTAGAACAAAGAGGCTTCTGTGGCATTTGGCATTTGGACTGTCTGGCCGTGCCCAGCTAAAGGGATGGAGAGAAGTAGGGCACCTCCAAGCAGAGTTCCTGCCAGGCAGTCACTGAATGAGCTCAGCTCTGTCTCTAGCCTCTCTCTCCCTCTAACCAGGAAAGCTGGGTCATTCATTCCAGGGGGGAGGGAGGGCTTTAGAGAATAGAAGGACCTGGGGCAGGTCCAGGGGTGGAGATTCAGGTCAAGTCTGCTGGGAGAGAGGGGGGAGTTACTTGTTGCTTGTCTGCCTTGGGTGCCCTTCACAGCCCTGGCTTTCCAGATACCCTCCTCTGAGCCACTGTCCTGGGGCCCCCTGGCATAAAGGAAGAGGTCTGGATTCAACAGTGGGTAAATATGTGACTGTCTTTTTTATTTCCTCTCCAAATAGAAGGAACTTGAAGACTTTAACCAGGGAACTGAGGGAAATGCAGGGTGCAGCCATGGGTAGAAAAGGATGCTGTAACTTTAAGTAGAGTGGTTGGCATTCCTGGGGTGGGAGAAGAAATGAGGTCTCAGCATTCTCCTGTGGGTTTGGATGTTGTTCTCCCTGCCTAGTTGAATTTCACTGAGTTCCTTTTCAAGACCAGAGGCATTTGGGAAGCCTGGGTAAATTGACCTCAATCAGACTGTTTCCCCTAAAAAACCTTGGGATCAACTGTTCTTCCAGTACAAGTTGGTAGAGTCAGAAAAAGCTCCGACTTTGGTCATTCGAGTCAAATCATCTAACTTTTATAGAATGTTTCCTGTGGACAAGATTGTCTATTTGGAAAACCCAGATTCGAATTCTGCTTCTGTTTCCCCAGGCTTTTCATTCTGGGCATTTAACTCCTCAGTACCCAGTCATCTCTCCAATTTGTAGCCCTGTTGCTGAATTGGCCTTCCGAGAGGGAATTTCCTAGGAATTCTCTGCGGCTTGAGGAAGTCTAGGACCAGACATTCCTTGCTCCCCGTGTGCCAAGCACTGTGCTTAGTCACTATTGGGTCAGCAAAGAATCCTCATCATTCCCTACTCTCCTAGTTTGCATTCTCCTCAGAATAAATATGGAAGCCAAAGCTATTTCAGGTGAGAGTGTGAAGGAGTGATGAATCAAGACTTTCTTCCTCTCTGCTGACCTACCGTAGGGTGAGGGATGGCAAGCTGGGAATTACATTTTTTAAAAACCTTTTTTTTAATCTAACATTTTAGATGTCATTTATTTTTATAGCAGATTTCATTTATGAATCTATCCCTCCTGTTATCCAGCTGACAAACGAAGCCATTTTTAAGGGTGGGGGAGTGAAGCAGTTCAGCAAAGTCAACCAACCTATCAACAGTGTTTGCACACCCATAGGTATCCACCTCTTCATGAAGCAGGAATGGAACAGCTTTTTAAAAAAATTTAATTAATTAATTTAGAATATTTTCCCATGGTTACATGATTCATGTTCTTTCCCTCTCCTCCTCCCTCCCCCCTCCTGGAGCCAATGAGTAGTTCTGCTGGGTTTTACATGTATCATTGTTCAAAACCTATTTCCATGTTATTCATATTTGCACTAGAGGGATCCTTTAAAGTCACCATCCCCAATCATATCCCCATCGAACTTTGTAAGAAGGGAAGATTATGGTTGGACTGGACTGGATATTTAAAGTTTGGTCGCCAGGAATCGTTTACTCGATTCCAAAATAACAGACCCAAGTCAGGATGACTTTTATGGTGGTTTATTTACAATTCGGAAGGCTGAAGGTAGGGAAAATGAGAGAGAGAAACTCTGGCCCGGACCAGAAGCCCAAACCAGGTAGGGCTTCAGAGGCCCGAGCAGAGGGGCTCAGAGGTGAATTAAACAAGGCTTCGAGCCACAAGGCCTCCTCTAAGAAGAGAGGCCTCTTCGAGGCTGGAGCCTCCAGAAACCCCAAGGGAAGAAGAGAGTCAGCCTAACTCACCCACGTGACAATTCAAGGGGAAGCAGTCTGAGGTCTCACCTGAGCTCCTCCAGTGCCAAGTTCAGAAGGCAAAAAGCCCCTCACAGGGAGTTACCATCATATTTAAAAGATAGCAATTTTCATCACTTCTGCGTCCACCTCCAGTTTCACGTGGACAAATGGCAGCCTCAGCTGTTTTGGACTGCCCAGGGGGCCGTCCCTCGTTTTTGATTTGTCACTTACTACCCCATGTGGGTCACAGACCTCCCCCTCCCCACTTAATTCTAAGTTGGGTGGGGTGACATTATTTCTGGTGGCTAAAGTCTAAAGAATGAATGAGGGTGAGCTAATTCCATTTACACAACCTTGTGATCCATCATATGTTTTTCTTCTGTGTTTCTGCTCCCACAGTTCTTTCTCTGGATGTGGATAGCATCTTTCTCATAAGTCCCTCAGAAATATCCTGGATCATTGCATTGCTGCTAATAGAGAAGTACATTACGTTCAATTTGGAACATCTTTTTTTTTCTTTTAAGACAAAAAGAATAAAAAAATTTTTTTTCAGTTATTTGTAGAGACAATTTTTTGACATTTGTTTTCTGACATTTTAGAATCTAGATTTTCTCTCCCTAATTAGTCTGATAGAGGTTATATCCATACTTTTATATACTACATTTCCATATTGCTCATGCCATGATAGAAGACTCACATTAAAAGAAGGAACTGTTGGAGTCTAAGTGTAGATCAAAACATGCCATCTTCTACTTTATTTTCTTCATGAGGTTTTTATTGTATATTTAAATGAAGAAAACAATTTTTTACAAAAGAATGCTAGGGGCAGCTAGTTGGCTCAATGGATAGAAAGCCAGGCGTGGAGATGGGAGGTCCTGGGTTCAAATGTGGCCTCAGACACTTCTGTGTGTCTGTGTGACCCTAGACAAACCCAAAATGTCTAGCCCTTCTAGTTCTTCTGCCTTGGGACTTATACCTAGAATCAATACTAAGCATTACAAATAAGATTTGAATTCAGACCCTCCTGACTCTAGAATCAGTACTCTTGCCTCTGAACTACATTGTTGTATACAAGACATCTAGCAAGCTAACTTGACTGGAACAAAGAATGTGGAAGGGAAGTAATATGAAACAGACTAGAAAGAGTGGTGGGAGTTGTATTGATTTTATTTTTTCTGGGTTTGTAGGTATTATCACTCAAAACATGTTTCCATATTCTTCATCTTTGTAAGAGAATAATCTTATAAAACCAAAACCCCAAAACATACACCCAAATAAACAAGTGATAAATCATATGTTTTTCATCTGCATTTCTACTCTGGTGGGAGTTTTATTGTACAAGATTCCAAATACCAAGCTAAGAATTTTGTATTTTGTCCTAGAGGCCATAGGGAACCATGGAAGATTTTGAGTTGGGTAATAACCTCTCCTTTAGGAATATCATTTTGTCAGCCCTCTTGAGGATAGAGGTGAGAAGGCTCAAAGCAAGATGATCAATAAGGAAACTGTTATAAAAGTCCAAGGGAATGAGGAGAGAGAGGAGAGGCAGGGCGTGAGGAATGTTGATTAGGGAGAATGGGTAAACGTGTAGTGGGAGCTTAGGAAATGTTTCTTACACTGATTGGCTGATTATTCCAAGGCTCTCCAGAAAATGCTGGGTGTTAAGAGATCCAGAGAACGAGCGAGTCACAGAGAAATAGTCAGAGATGCTTGTTATCACAAATGGAGGGAGAAGGAAGGGAAGAGTAAGGGATGACATCAGCCAGGGTGGTAGATCTTGTCTGAGAGGTACCATGATGCTGGCTCTGGGCATCCTTATCTAAAAGAGGAACATACTTTGGACCACAGGGCCAATCTGGATCTGGGATTCTACTCTTCCTTGCTTTTGCAGAAAATTCATTTAAGTGACTTGATGACTTAAGTGACTTTTGCTTGGGGTACCCATCCTGATTCGTGTTCTCTCTCTATCTCTCTCTCTCTCTTTTTTAAACTCTTACCTTCCATCTTCGAATCAGTTCTACGTATTGGTTCCAAGGCAGAAAAGAGGGATAAGGGTAGGCAATGGGGCTTAAGTGACTTGCCCAGGATCACAGAGCTAGGAATTGTCTGAGGCCAGATCTGAATCCAGGATCTTCTGTCTCTAAGCCTGACTCTCAATCCACTGAGCCACCTAGCAGCCCCCATTCTTCCCTTTTTAAGAGCCCTTGAACCCCTGGAAGTTGGCCCCAGTGGGCAGTGAACTGGCCAGTGCCAGATGGCCATGGGTTTTGGAATGCCTTGCATTTTGGACCTGCCCTCCTATGGGAGGAAAGAGCAGCCACACCAACCAGATGCAAATGGGCTCCTGTCCCAGACTTTAACTTCTCATTTTCACCTCCTGTCCTAGTGAGGATAAAATCGGAAACCCCAAAGGCAAAGCCACCCTAAAATCTAGCTGTGTAAGTGATTAAGCCCTCACTTCAAACAACCACAGTTTTTAAAAAGCTATAATTTTTGAAGCTGAAAATAGCTACCTGTTCAAAGAACCAGAAGTGCCCTTGATCCGGGCCCCATTTTAACTCTACCTTGGAGTTTTTCTAGATTCAATTGCCCAGGCCCCTTGCAGCTATTTTTTTTAACCCTTCCCTTCTGTCTTAGAATAAATATTGTGTATTGGTTCCAAGACAGAAAAGCAGTAAGGACTGGGCAATGGGGGTTAAGTGACTTGCCCAGGATCACACAGCTGGGAAGTGTCTAAGGCCATATTTGAACCTTGTCTCTAGGCCTTCTTCTCAATCTACTGAGCCATCTGGCTGCCCCTACCGCTACTTTTTAGGTCTGTGTTCAACAGTGATCTGTAGGAAAACTGAGTTCCTCCTTCCCCACATAAGATTAAAACTTTATTAAGATGATGATGAAATATCTTCTCAAGGTAGACCGTTTTCCTAATTGTTTCCCCAAAGACCCAACATTTATTTCTTCTGTAGTTTTCCCAATACCACTCCCCAAGTCTAGAGATCTTTCCTCCCCTATGGGTTAGGGAAGTCCAGATAGGAGGATGGGAAGTGAAATGATTTTGGAGTCACCAACTCTGAGTTCAAATCTTGATTTTGGTCCAGTCACCCAAATGGTAATTGGCAATCTCTTAACTTCCTGTGTCCTGTTTTCCTGATTGATACATTGAAGGATTAGGCTAGGACTCTTGAGGCCCCTCCTAGCTCTGATTATTTTATCCTTCATTATGACAACAGAGTACGTAGTACACGTTAGCAACTCAGCTTTTCCTCAAGATCTAGTCTTCCAGTTTTAAGCTTAGTGTTAGGAGGAGGGGAATGGGCAGCCTTGGGGAAGTCCAGAGCTCCCCCTTTTAGTGAAGCTTTTTTGTTGTTGTTCAGACTCTTTGTGTGACCCCATTTGGTTTTTTGGGGGGCTGAGATACTGGAATGGTTTTGCCATTTCCTTCCCCAGATCATTTTACAGATGAGGAAACTGAGGTAAACAGGGTTAGATGACAGATTTGGGGAATCATGGACAGTGGATCCTTGTACAGATTGCAGCAAGATTTCACTGCCTCTGGCAGCTAGTGGATAGAGTTCCAGGCCTAGAGATGGGAGGTCCTGGGTTCAAATATGGCCCTGGGCAAATTACTTAACCCCATTTGCTTAGCCTTTGCCCTTCTGTCCTAGAGTTGTCACTAAGACAGAAAGTAAAGGCTTTAAAAAAGAAAAGATTTCACAGCCTCCTGGCCCTTCCCATCCGTCTGTCTCTCTGATGGCTGATTGAAAGGAGACTGCAGAGACTTGTCCTCTGAGATGTTCTGGGACTCTGTGTCCATGGGAAGGGAGCCAGAGAGCTTTTGTCTTTGTACCCCCAGGACTTAGTGCAGGGCACATAGTGGGTGCTTAGGGAATGCTTGCTGATACCATTTGGCTGGTTACTCTGAAGCTTTTCAGTGAGTACCTGGGTGTTAAGTGATGGGAGACCTGCAGCGAGTCACACAGAGACAAAGAGCTCCACAAACAGAGAAAGACAGAGATTGCATACACAGGAGACTCCCCCCTCCACAGAGAGAAACAGAGACCACCCCCCCATCCAGAGAGCTAGAGAAACCCCAGTCCTAAAGACAAGAGACTCCCCCCAGATCCACAGAGAGAGAGAAAACCTCAATCCTAAAGACAGAGACTCCCCCACC
>NC_058133.1:484171554-484220622 GCF_016433145.1 Gracilinanus agilis | reverse complement strand
TCTCTCTCTCTCTCTCTCTCTCTCTCTCTCTCTCTCTCTCGACTCTAGTCTCTCTCTCTCTCTCTCTCTCTCTCTCTCTCTCTCTCTCTCGACTCTAGTCTCTCTCTCTCTCTCTCTCTCTCTCTCTCTCTCTCTCTCTCGACTCTAGTCTCTCTCTCTCTCTCTCTCTCTCTCTCTCTCTCTCTCTCTCGACTCTAGTCTCTCTCTCTCTCTCTCTCTCTCTCTAAATCTGTAGTCTCTATATAGAGTCTAAAGCCCACATTGTTCATTCTCGGCAGAACTTGATTTGTATTGTGCAGTTCTCCGTGGCCAAGACCAGGTGAATAAGCCACGGCTCCTGGCCTGGTAGGACTTCCTGCTGAGGTTAGGTGG
Organism: Gracilinanus agilis; assembly: GCF_016433145.1. Lineage (NCBI taxonomy): Eukaryota > Metazoa > Chordata > Mammalia > Didelphimorphia > Didelphidae > Gracilinanus > Gracilinanus agilis. The sequence goes on along the minus strand of NC_058133.1, from coordinate 484,220,250 downwards.
GAAGCCAGACATCATAAAGTCAAATAAATGAAGGCAGCACGAGGAGGCATTCAAGAAAGAACAAGTGCTGCGGGCTGTTCAGATCTAGCTCTTTTTTCTAGGGCCAGAATCCAGGGAGTCTTTGGGGGCTTCTAAGGTTGACCTTAAAAAATAGAGAGACTTTTAATAGATGGAATTGGAGGAAGGGGACAGGAGAAGGGAATGGGCAGGCCTTAAAGGCTCAGAGATGGAAAATACAGGGTGGGGTTCACAGAATGGCAAATACAATTTATTCAGAATAACTGGATAAGGGAGCTTCCCCTGTTTCCTTGTGTTGTTTCATGACTCCAGCAAGATAGTGTCTCTCAGGCACCTTTTTTCCCCTCCAAACCTTGACTTTGTATGCCTTGACATTATGGCTTTAAGACCAAGGATGCTCTCAGTGATTTATCCTTTCCTCTCCCCCAGCCCCAACCGGAAGATCTCTAGCACGGCATTTGGACGGTAAGACCCTGTTGTCCCGCTTGGGAGGGTTTCTCTGGGATTGACATTTTAGCATCTACTTCTCTGTGTGACAGCCAGGAAGCCCCTCTTCCCTCCCCTAACTTCTCTGTCTCACCTTCCAGCAGCATCCTAATGCACTTAACAGTTAGGGACATTCCAAGCATAACTGCCCAACAGAAGTTTGTCCCTGTCTTTCCTGACAGCCATCCCAAAAAAAAGTCTTGATTTGGTTCTCCCAACTAGCAGAGCCCTGATGAGAAAACTCACTCCATGTGAACACTGACCCTTAGCCAGAAATACCCCAAATCCCATGTGTGACCCTGTTGAGTGGGATACCCAGCCCCTGCCAAGGGTCAGTCTTAACAGTCTCATGTTCTCTATTTTAAAATAGAAGTTTTCTTTTGCTTGATTTGCTCAAGTACATTTTTATTGGTTTTTTGAAAAACCATCCCCAACTCCTTCCCAGGGAAGGTTAACACCATTATACCAAAGAATTTCCTAAAAAAGGAAAGAGAATAGTGTTCTCTTAGATTACCCTCCATTCCACTGCCCACACAGGCTGGTTCTTTCATCCCATCCATTTGGCCTTTCTAAAAGTCTTTTTTAAGGCTGATGATAGGGTTACACTATGAAGGAAAGAGCTCTGTGTTTGAAACACTGGCCAGATGGCTTGTGTCAGTCCCTGGACCTTTCTGGCCCTCTTGTTTCCTCATACATAAAAAGGAAGGTCTTGAGCGAAGTAACCTCTAAGCTTCCCACCACCTCAAAATCCATGATCTCTGGTTCAGGGATCTGAAATCTTTGGATTGATGTCTATTTGTTGCCTCAAACGTGTGGGGTCTTTGGAGGTTCCTTAGCCTGTCTGGATCATGGAAGGGACCGTGGAGCTGGTCTGCTCATTCATTGGATCTGTGGTTCTAGACTGCCATGGCCATATTCATCAAAGTATTGGGTCTACCTTCGGATGCCACCCAGTTGGGGTTGGGCAGCCCCATAAGAATGGGAAGCTCTCTGGGCACAGAGCAGCAGCCCCATCAATCTCATGCATGAGCCTTAAGCATGTACTGTGAGCTGGACACAGCATAGAGCAGTAGTTACTGGCCTCAGGACCAGGAGATCATGAGTTCAAGACCTGACTTTAGGACCTTGGCCAAGTCACCTCATTTCTGGGAGGAGTTTTAGAGAAATTGCATTGGGAGAGGGAGTTTCTATAAATCTCAGGTCTAGTCTCTACCACTAACCCTAACTATGCCTAGTCCTTGGGAGACAGAGAATAAAACGGGCTCGTTCCTGCTCTTCATGGAGCTTCTATTTTGCCATTCACAGGCAACTCATGCACCATAGCAACTTCAGCAGTAGTAATGGCAGCACTGAGGACCTGTTTCGGGACAGCATTGACTCTTGTGATAACGATCTCACAGAGAAGGTGAGGGCAGACTGGGGTCCCCCTTGTTTGTCCAAGGGCATTGGGGGCTTAAGGGAGGGAATCTGAACTCTTTGCATTGGGATGGGGAGACACGGAAGGAGCAAAAAATGTTCCAGTGGTATCTTGAGCCATTAAAAACCCTAGCATGATATTATGAGCCCCTGGGAAGTCAATTCATTGATTTTTATTAAGTCAATTCATCATCCGGGGGCAGCTAGGATCTGGGGTTCACATCTGTCCCAGACACTTTCTGGCTAGGTGACCCTGGGCAAGTCCCTTAACTCCATTTGCCAAGCCCTTAACACTGTCCTACCTTGGAACTAATACACAGGATTGATTCCAAGATGGGAGATGAGGATTTTTAAAAAGAATTTATGAAGTACGTAGTGTCTGTCTGTCAGGCTCCTATATCTGTTTGGGAGATGGGTAGAGAGGATGGATGTAGCCACACCTGCCTGACCCTGCAAGGGGAACCTGTGTTCCACCTGCATTTTTGAGCCCCCCACAAGCCTGAAATTATTGGTCCCCCAAATCCACCTACTCCAACCCCTTCCTGTTATGCACTAGGTGAGCTTCCTGGAAAAAAAGGTGACTGAGCTAGAGAATGACAGTCTGACCAATGGAGACCTGAAAAGCAAATTAAAACAAGAGAACACTCAGCTTGTCCACAGGTACCGATGCATTCACCCTTCTTGGGAAAGGGGCAAAGTTGGCATGGGGATGGAGATAGAGATGGGCTTCCAGCTGGGGTTCTCATTGGTGGAAGAAGGGAGGATCAAGGCTTCTGGGAGGGCCAGGGTGCAGGCAGTTCTCTCTCAATCACTGAGAGGTCCCAACAAGAGGGCAGTGGATAGAACAATGATGCCAGAGGACCTGGGTAGAGATTGGCTTCCAGCTGGGGTTCTCATGGGGAACCAGGGTGCAGGCAGTTCTCTCCCAGTCACAGACCTAACAAGAGAGCAGTGGATAGAATGAACAGGTACCAGAGGACCCGGATGACCCTGATGGCTGTCTCTCCCCAGGGTTCATGAGCTAGAAGAGATCATGAAAGACCAGGAGACAACTGCGGAGCAGACGCTAGAGGAGGAGATCAAGAGGCATCGGGAGCTGTTGAGCAAGCTCGAGAAGGAAAAGGGCACCGAGATTGAGCTGCTAAACACAAGGTGTGTCCTCACTCTCTCTCCAGGTATCAGTAAATCTGGGATCAGTCAGTCTCATTTTGAACATCAGACAAAAAATAATAATAATGTTGATAGAATGATTAACGATGTGCAAAGTACATATATTTGACCCTCACAATGACCGGATGAGTGAGGTACCGTGAGTCTTAGTTCCATTTTACATTTTATGGATGGGAAGATCAAAGCTTCTTGTGATAAAATTCTTTTTTTTTTTAAACCCTTACCTTCTGTCTTGGAGTCAATACTAAGTATTGGCTCCAAGGCAGAAGACTGGTAAGGGAAGGCAATGGGGGTCAAGTGACTTGCCCAGGGTCACACGTCTGAGAAGTGTCTGAAGTCAGATTTGAACCCAGGACCTCCCGTCTCTAGACCTGACTCTCAATCCACTGAGCTACCCAGCTGCCCCTTGTGATAAAATTCTTAGAAGAAGAAGCTAGGTGACTCAGAGCCCAAGGCCTGGAGTCGGGAGGATCTGGGTTCAAAACTGGCCTCAGACACTTTCTAGCTGCATTACCCTGGGTAAGTCACTTAACCCCAATTGCCTAGCCCTTACCGCTCTTCTGCCTTGGAACTGATACTTAGTATTAATTCTAAAATGGAAGGTGAGGGTTTAAAAAAAAAAACAAAAAACAGGACCTCCATCTCTTGGCACCAGGCATTTTTCCTAGCTGTCCCCTCGAATGCTGTTTTCTGTTCTGGCTAAATCCCAAATAGAATCTCAAACCCTTACCTTCTGTCTTAGCATCAGTTTGGAGGCAGAAGAGCAGTAAGGGCTAGGCAATTTTGGGATTAAGTGACTTGCCCAGGGTGTCACTGCTAGGAAGTCTCTAAGGTCAGATTTGAACCCAGGATCTCCAGATTCCAGGCCTGGAACTCTATCCACTGTGCCACCCAGCTGCCCCTTTAATTTTTTTCCAATGAATAATAATATTTTCTTTCACTGTCACTTTACCCCACCTCCACTTTAAAAAAAAAAAACCCTTATAACAAATAAGTGTGCATAATTAAGCAAAAACAAATTCCACCTCCAAAAAACAAACGTTTCAGTCTGTCTTCTGAGCCCATTCCCTCTCTGTCTGGAGGGGAGCAGCGAGCTTTACCAGGAGCCTGCTGAAGCCCTGGTGGAGTTACTGCATTGATTGGGGACGTCAGGCTTTCAAAATTGTTTTGTCTCAAGCATAACATGAGTTAAAAAACAATAGAATTCCTCCTCCTTAGAGGAATGCTTTCAAGATAATGTGGTCACATCATGTGCAGAGCTACACATTCGGTTTTTTAGGTCAACTTTCTTTTGTCAACAAACAAATACAATTTTTTTTTCTTTTTTTTTAAACCCTTAACTTCGGTGTATTGTCTCATAGGTGGAAGAGTGGTAAGGGTGGGCAATGGGGGTCAAGTGACTTGCCCAGGGTCACACAGCTGGGAAGTGGCTGAGGCCACATTTGAACCTAGGACCTCCCGTCTCTAGGCCTGACTCTCAATCCACTGAGCTACCCAGCTGCCCCCAAACAAATACAATTTAATTGTTAAATTTAACTAAATTACTCATTAGTACTTGAATTTTTTTCTCAATTACATGTAAAGAAAAATTTTCAAACATTTTTTCATCTGATATATAGTAAATTTTGGTCAAGCCTCTCATTTAGATTCTCTCCTGGAGCCAATAAGCAATTCCACTGGGCTATACATGTCTTATCACTCGAATCCTATTTCCATTTTATTCATTTTTGTAATAGAGGAATCTTTTCAAACCAAAAGTCCAAATCCTGCACCCATATAAACAAGGGATAAATCATATGGTTTCTTCTGCATTTCTACTCCCACAGTTCTTTCTCTTGATGTGGATTGCATTCTTTCTCATGAGTCTCTCTGGATTGTCCTGGATCATGGCATTTTTAAACATGTTTTGTTTTGTTTTTTTTAATCCCTCATCTTCTGAATTAGAATTGGTACTAAGTATTGGTTCTAAGGCAGATTTGAGCAGTAGGAACTAGGCAATTGGGGTTAAGTGACTTGCCCAGGGTCACACCGCTAGAAAGTCTCTGAGAGGCAGATTTTAATCCAGGACCTCCTGTCTCCAGGTCTGGCTCTCTAGTCACTGAGCCACCTAGTTGCCCCAATATATATATTTTTTACTTTTGAGTTCCAAATTCTCTCCTTCTTTTCTCCCCACAACTTGAGAAGGCAAGCAATTTGATAAGATATTCTACGTGGACAGTCATGCAAAGCATTTCCTTATTAGCTATGTTGCAAAAGAAAACACAGAAGAAAAAAATGATAACAAAGTTTAAGAAGTTAATACTTTTTTGATGGAAAAACCACTTAACCGTGGCATGGTGCAATGGAACAGTCCTTCTCTCTGGAGTCAGAGGACCCAGATTTAATGCTTTAATTTTTGATGGTTCTGAGCTAGGTGAAGCATTAACTCCCCCAGCTAGGAAGTGTTAGAGGTGAGATTTGAACCCAAGTCTTCCCAGCTAAGCCTAACCCTCCATCCACCAGGTCGTGCCATGATGCCTCTGGGGAAACGGATGAGGGTGGACCAGAATTTCATGTCAGTGAGCAATATTTTCCTAGAAGAGCCCAGTGCAAATTATCCCCTTAGGGACTCGTGGGCTTTGTTTATTTACTTTGACAACCAGCTCCTATTTTTAATTTCCACTCCGAAGGCTGGTTTCCAAGAGTTGCTGTTATGTTTTTCATCTCTTTGGTGATCTTCCTCGTACCTGGCTGCTCACTTCTGGCCTCTTAGGAGCAGAGTAAAGCCTAGGAGAGCTCAGAACGAAGAACAGGGACACCGGGCTCTGGTCCCCAGCCTTGTCCCTGCCTGGCTGTGTGGCTGTGGGCAAAGAGCACTCCTTCTCTGGGCTGATTAAACAGGGACGTAGGAACTTTGTTGATACCTTGTCCAAGTTCCAGGGATGATAGGATCGTTGACTGAAAAGATGACCTTTGGTCATCTCAGGCAACTCTCTCATCTCATGGAGGAGGAAATGCAGATCCGGACTGGAGAAGTCACTTGCCCAGGGTTGCAGAAGTCATAACATCAGAGTCATAACTTGAACCCAGGTCTTCTTTTTTTTTTTAACCCTCACCTTCCACTTTGGAGTCAATACTATGTATTGGTTCCAAGGCAGAAGAGTAGTGGTAAGGGCTAGGCAGTGGGGGTCAAGTGACTTGCCTAGGGTCACACAGCTAGAAAGTATCTGAGGCCAAATCTGAACCCAGGACCTCCCATCTCTAGGCCTGGCTCTCAATCCACTGAGCCACCCAGCTGCCCCCTGAACCCAGATCTTCTGACTCCAAAACCAGGTTTCTTTTCTTTGACCACATTTCTAATGCTGTCTTGGCAGATAATGGGGAGAGGACTGGAAAAGTGCTTTGTTGTATGCGTGTTGTTGTTTTTTCTTAAACCCTTACTTTTCTGTCTTAGTAAAAACTCTAAGACAGAAGGAAAAGGGCTAGGCAAATGGGGTTAAGTTTCTTGTCTAGGGTCACCATTAGGAAGTGTGAGGCAATTAAGATTTTCTGCATCTTTCATCTTTGTGCCCTCCAGGAGCTAATGCCTTGTACATAGTAGAAACAAATATTTGTTGGAATTATTTGAATAAAATTTAAGAATTAGGTAAAAAAAAAAAAAAAAAAGGAAGTGTCTGAGGCCAGATATGAACCCAGGAACCTCCCTGTCCCTAGGCATGGCTCTATCCAGGCTAGGACGTGGACCACTCAATGCTCTATCCACTGAGCTCACCCAGACGCTCCTGAATTTGTCTGGTTTTCTCATGAGCTGCAGCTGTGGTCACAGCCGTGGTTGTGGTCAGCAGCTGCTGAGAAAAGGGAGATTGAAAACTGAGAGGAAATGCCCCGCAGGAGTGCTGGCAGCAGAAAGCCTGGGCAGGCTCTGACCCTCTTTGGACACCAAAGTCCATTTGCCCCTTTCCGAAGGCCACTCGAGACTGATGAGAGTTCTGAGAAGAGACCCAGAGCCAGGATCGTTCCAGAGACTTTGGTGAAAAGAGGGCTTAGGACAATGCAGTGCCTGGCACGAGCAGGGGACCTTGGAGCCCGAGCTTCCTCATCTAGAAATGAAGGGGCTGGACTCGGGGCTCTTCCAGCTCTCCTGAGTACATGCCCCTGGCCTCAGATAGTAAGGACCACACGTGGCCTCCTGCCTTCAAGGGATATTCTCTTCCTCAGCCATCCTTCAAAAGGCTGAGCTCATCGACACCTCTCTAAGGAGGGACCCTTCAGCCAAAAAAAAAAAAAAATCTGAGCTGGTAGATTCTGCCCAAGGGAAAGTGTGAGGTCTCTGGAGACAGAAAAACCTAGGTTCAAAACTTGCCTTTGATGCTGACTGCCTTGGGCAAGTCATTTGCTCTTGGCCTCAGTTTCCCCATCTGTCAAACAAGGGGTTGGACTAGGTGGCTTACAGATTTCACAAATCTGTGATGGGAAGAGGTCTAAATGCAGTGATCCCAGACAGTCCCAGAGCCTCATGATGAGTCTCAGAGGCCTTCTGCCTTCTGAGAAAGATCTGATGGAGTCTGAATGCAGACTGAAACATACTATATTTCACTTTCTGCTTCTTTTTTTTTCCTTTTCATTTGCAATCTCTTCCACCAAATGACTAATACAGAAAGGTGTTTTGCATGATGGCACATGCAAATCTCTTATCAGATTGCTTGCTGCCTCCTGGAAAGGGGAGGGTGGGAAAGAGGGAGAGAATTTGGAACTCAAAACTTTAACAAATGATTGTTAAAAATGTGTTTTTACATGTAATTAGGGAAAAAAATACTGTTCCGGGTTCAATACTATTACATGCAAAAACAGTTTTTTAACTTTTAAAAAAAGTTTTGAGTTTCAGAATTTTCCCCTTCTCCTCACCCTCCCTTCCTGCCCTTCCCTTTCAGGGATGCTAAGCAATCTGATAAAGATTTTACGTGTGTAATCATGTAAAATATTTTTCCATATTAGTAGAAATAAAGTATTAGTTTTGTTTTTGTTTTTAAAGAATCCAAGTAGAAGTAAGGGGAAAACAGAGAGGCCTAGCTCCTAGGAAGAGGGATGGTCCTGGTTGTACTCTGCCCTCATCACCATCCCATCTAGAGTATTGTATTCGTTGGAAGGGTCACCATTTAAGAAGGATGTTGGTAAGCTGGGGAGTATTCATGGGGCATTAACTGGGAGGTCAGAGAGCAGTGATGACCTTTGTGCTACATGGACATCAGTGGAGGAGCTGGGGTGCCCAGCATGTTGAAGAGAGAACTCAGGGGGGACCTGGAAGCTACCTAGTAGAAGGGGGATTGGACTTATTTTTTGTAGTCCTAGAATTAGGAATAGCTGGAGATGCTGTAGAGAAACTCCAACAATTAAGAAGTCTGGTGGTTGGATGGAAACCTTGAAGGTAGGAGATTCCCCTACCCTAAGTGGAAGTCTTCAGGAAGGCTAGATGATCGTTTTGGTTTCCTCTATAGTAGGGGAACTCTTTATCAGGTAGGGGATGGTCTAGACAGCTGTTGAGACCCCTTTCTACCCTCAAATTCTCCATCCCTATAGCTTTAGCCACATCCTCTACACCAAGGTTTCCCAGATATCTGGCTGACCATTCATCTCATTATTCAGGCAGGTCACAGACCGTCTACAGGACATCACCCAGATATCTCATTGTACCTCAAACTGGACATGAGCCTACTGTCTTTTCCCCCAAACCCTCTGACTTCTTTATACTAATAATTGGCGCTACAAGAGGAGTATTGTGGAAGGATAGTGGAGCTTGGATTGAGAAGACCTTAGGTTCAAATCCACTTATTCTACAGGCTGTGTGACCCTGGGCAAGTCACTTAACCCCCATTGCTTAGCCCTTACCATTCTTCTGCTTTGGAACCAGTATTGATTCTAATACAGAAGGCAAGGGTTTAAAAAAAAAGGTAGGATTTTGGTCTAAATTCTCCAGAATTAAATGAAATTAACATTAGTTTCTCTGCATCCCTCTTCTCTAGGGTTCAACAGTTAGAAGAAGAGAATACTGAACTGAGAACCACAGTGACACGACTAAAGTGCCAAACAGAGAAATTAGATGAGGTAAGAAACAGGGGCATTAAACAGTTTTTATTACTTTTTTTTTTTTAGATATGAACTTTATTTTTTTTAAACATTTATTAATATTCGTTTTTAACATGGTTACTTGATTAATGCTCCCACTTTCCCCTTCACCCCCCGCACCCCCCTCCCCCATGGCCAACACACATTTCCACTGGTTTTATCATGTATCATTGATCAAGACCTATTTCCAAATTGTTGTTAGTTGCATTGGAGTGGTAGTTTCAAGTCTACATCCCCAATCATGCCCGCCTCAATCCATGCGTTCAAGCAGTTGTTTTTCTTATATGTTTCCTCTCCTGCAGTCCTTCCTCTGAATGTGGGTAGCATCTTTACCATAAATCCCTCAGAGCTGTCTTGTGTCATTGCATTGCTGCTAGTACAGAAGTCCATTGCATTCGATTTTACCATAATATATCAGTCTCTGTGTATAATGTTCTTCTGGGTCTGGTCCTTTCACTCTGCATCAATTCCTGGAGGTCTTTCCAGTTCACATGGAATTCCTCCAGTTTATTGTTCCTTTGAGCACAGTAGTATTCCATCACCAGCATATACCACAATTTGTTCAGCCATTCCCCAATAGAAGGGTATACCCTCCTTTTCCAGTTTTTTGCCACCACAAAAAGCACAGCTATAAATATGTTCGTACAAGTCTGTTTATTTATGATCTCTTTGGGGTACAATCCTAACAATGGTATGGCTGGATCAAAGGGCAGGCATTTTTTTATAGCCTCCTTAGATGTTGGCTGATTCATTCTTCCTGCTCTATTCAGACATGTAAGAAATAAAATGGATATAGAAGGATAGATTTAAAAATATTATGGTTTTAAATGATTTATTGGTAGCCATTAGAAAAATGAAGCCACATGCCATGTTAAGAGTCATTTTAAAAGACGCACCCTGTTACATCCCTTCCCCATCCTGGCTCCACTCCAAAATCACCAAAAGAGGAAGTGCCCATCCTGTCACTCACTATTTATCCTTCTGTCTACGTGATTATGCAAGCCAGGAATCATGGGAAATGTAGTTTGAAAGACTCCTAAATGTCCACAGGAAGTTTAGATCAGGGACCTCAGAATTAGTTCAAGGAACCCCAAATTTCCAGTACCACAGACATCACTCCCCATTTCCTTTGACCATAGTGTTCTCTCTCTGAACAAACGGGACAGCGTATGTCTTGCTTATTTTAGGAACGACAGCGGATGTCTGACCGGCTAGAAGATACCAGTCTCCGGCTCAAGGACGAGATGGACTTGTATAAGCGGATGATGGACAAGTTACGGCAGAACCGGATGGAGTTCCACAAGGAGCGAGAGGCCACTCAGGAGGTGGGTCACCTGCTTTCAGGAATCACCACATTCTGGGGTCCAATTAGTAAAAAACAAATCTCAAGAAAAACATTTAGTAGAGATACATGTTGGGGTCTTAAGGAGTCAGGAGCACTTGAGTTCAAATTCTATTTCAGGCATTAGCTGGAAGTAGCACCTTGGGCAAGCCCCTTAATAGCTTTTTTGCCTCATTTTCTTCATCTATAAAATGAGGGGGTGAACGAAAGGTCTCTTCTAGTTCTAAATTTGTGATCTAGCCCTATAGGGTGAGCAGTATAAGTACTGTGATCCCCATTTTTCAGGTAAGGAAATTGAGGATGAGAAGGCTTTCATCCCCCATGGTCCCATCCAAGTCTTAAGTCTATGAGGCTAGTAATACTGAGTTGCCAAGCAGCTAAGTGGCTCAGTGCATAGAAAATCAGGCCTTAGAGTTGGAAGGTACTGGGTTCAAATTTGGCCTCAGATACTTCCTACCTATATGCCCCTGGACAAGTCACTTAACCTCCATTTCCTAGCCCTTACCACTCTTCTGTCTTAGAATTGATACTAAGACAGAAAATAAGGGTTAAAAAGAAGAAACTGTGAGAATCTGAGGCAGATCAAAGCATACCATGTTCCACTCTATTTCCTACATAAGTTTTTTATTATGTGTGTGACATGTGTCTTCTATCACAACATGACCAATATAGAAATATGTATTAGATGAAAGTACTACAGGTTATTTGCTTCTTTGTTAGGGAGAAAATATGAATCCAAAAATGTCAGAAAATAATCATCAAGGGTGCAGCTTAGTGGACTTGAGAGCCACACCCAGAGACAGAAGGTCCTGGGTTTAAATCTGGCCTCAGATACTTCCTAGCTGTGTGACCCTGGGCAAGTCACTTAAACCCCATTGCCTAGCCCCTACCATTCTTTTGCCTTTAAACCAATACACAGTATTAATTCTAAGATGAAAGGTAAGAGTTAAAAAAAAAAAAAAGAAAGAAAAGAAAACCAGTGCTTTCTAAACTTTGGAAAACTTATGTGTATATTTGTTACTGGAATAAAATAAAGATAACTAATTTTTATTTTATATGTAATATGTAATTTAAAAAACTTTTTATATGTAAATGAAAAATAAAACATTAATTTACAAAGAAATAAAGGGTTAAAAAAAATACTAAGTTTCCCATGTCTTATGGAATGTGAGGTCCTAATAGAGACCTCATTTTTATCTTATGCCCGGTGCTTGGTAGAATGTTGAGAACACAGTAGGGGCATAATAAGTGCTCTCTGAATTGAATTGAATTGAACTTTACCTATTTGGACCCTCATTCCAACAGCTCATCGAGGACCTGAGGAAGGAGTTGGAGCACCTCCAGCTCTACAAACTGGACTGTGAACGGCCGGGCCGGGGACGAAGCTCCTCTTCTTGCATGAGTGAATTCAATGCTAGGGCCCGGGAAATTGAACTGGAACATGAGATCAAACGACTCAAGCAGGTGAGTCGAGCAAGATGGACCCCAACAGGGCTGGGGGGGTGAGCGCATCCATTCCCTAACCTCTTCTTCCACTGCTAAACGGAGCAAACCTCGGCCATACACAGCAGGAGCCAGCCTCTTGCCCATAGTGATACCATGGCTCAAGCCCCCATCAAGGTCTCACCACAGGTCATGTGGCAACAAGACAGGTAATTGACAAGACTTGAGGCAGGAAGCCAGGTGACAAGACAGGTAATTGACAAGATTTGAGGCAGGAAGCCAGGTGACAACAAGACAGGTAATTGACAGAACTTAAGTAATTGACAAGACTGGAGGCCAGGAAGTCCTCAAGGAAGCTATTCTTGTAGTCTGGGTGAGATAATGAGAGCCTACACTATGATAAAGAGGACAGAGCATTTATTAAGCCTTTATTATGTGCCAGTACTTGGGATACAAATTCAAACAGGCAAGAACAGCCCCTGGAGAAGGGGGATTCATTCTAATGGAGGAAGCTGGTCCTCAGACATTTACTTTCTGTGTGATCCTAGGCAAGTCACTTTCCTCTGTTTTCCTCAGTTTCCTCCTCTGTCAAACTAGCTAGAGAAGGAAATGGCAAATTACTCCAACATTTCTGCCGAGAAAACCCCCAATGGAGTCACAAACAGTTGGATGAAATGGAACCACAGAAGTGTCTTGTTTGCACATTGTCTCCCGCATGAGAATGTGAGAACTCTTTGAGGACCGGCACTGTTCGTGCCTTTCCTGTACCCTTAGCCCTCAGCACAGTATACCTACATAAGTATATAATAATACAAAATATAAAATATAAAATAACATAAGTGTAACTGAATCTTCATGCTCTGGGCAACTCACCCAAAATGACAAGTCGACAGAGGCACCAGTTTTCCTGGCAAAGGGAGTTTCCTCACCTCGGACATTAGTTCCTGTCCTTCTCTCCCTGATTGGGGTAATAGGGAGAATAAGGGCTTCCATGGTTTGAATCTTGCCTCAAGCACTTACTAGCTGTTCTAAAAGGAACAAAACAATCTTAACAATCTTTAGAACCGGTGGCTTGACTTTGAATGCCCCCCACCCATTCCCCTAACCGACTTGGACACGCTCAGGGGATGTCTGCACCAGGAACAGCTCAAATTCATCCAGCCCTTCCATGTTTGAAAGGAGATTCATGTATTTAATCTCATCTGAGCTTCAGGATCATAAGGAAAACACTATGTTTTACAGATGGAGAAACTGAGTCTCAGAGAGGGAAGTGATTTGCCTGCAGTCACACAGCTAATAAGGGTCACAAGTGGGATTTCAAAGCAGATGACTCCTGCCTCTTTCCAAGCCCAGACTTTGGATCTTAGCAACCTGGACCCTAACTAATCTAACCCCTTTGTTTTAAAGATGAGGAGCCAAGCTCAGAGCCAAATTTGAACCCAAGACTATCAGACTCCAGGCCTGGCAAAGTGCAGATTCCTAACCTGGATTCCGTGATCTTGGATGGAAAAGTGATAGGTTATATCGTTACTTTCTGTAGCCTCTCACTGAAATTTAGCATTTCCTTCCTTACAAATGCAGACCACAAACATGAGTCCAAGAAGGGGACCGTGGACTCCCCCCAGACTGCCAGAGGGGTCCATAACACTGTAACAACAAAGAACCCCTGTCCTGGAGAGCTCCTGCTTAGGAGGTCATAAATGCAATTCCATGAACCTTCTATTTTTGCACAGATGGTGTTTTCAGATGACTTCCCCAAAGCACAGCTGGGCACATTTCCATGGTGCCCAGCCTGCTGGGCATGTTCCTTGGCTCAAGCCTCTCCTCTCTGCCTCTGGATACCATGCACACACACCCCCTTCCCACTCCATATTATTACACTGAGTCAAGGCAGGGTCCCTGGATCAAAATTCCACTCCACCCATGCTGAGGTAGCAACTCCTGCAGAGCTGCCTAGAGCTAGAAGAGAAAGGGGTAAATGACTTACCCAAAGTTGCAGTGGTCACTCTGTGTCAGGACTAGGATTTGAATCCAGGACTCCTTGATTCTAAGGCTGGCCCTCTAGCCACCATGCCATACAACATATCCTTTTACCTCCCAGGTACCCTGGCTGGAACCCTGTGACATACCCATTTCCTTGGAAGGAGGGGAGAAACAACCTGAGATCCGAGCTTAATTGTAGTGGAACCCAGTTATTTCTCCTAGGAAATCACTGCTTCATGAATTCCCTTTCTTCCTACAAGAGGCATCCCTAATGCCTCCTTCTATAGGAAGCTTTCCCTGGTCTCCTAAAAGGCCAATCACACTTCCCTCATGAGGCTACCAGTTTTTATTTTGTATTTATTCCTTATATACTTGTATGTAAATACTGCTGTCTCTCTAGGAGAATAGAAGCTCCTTAAGGTCAGGGACTGTTTCTCTTTTGTCTCTGTATCATCAGTGCCTAACATAATGCTTGGCACATAATAGGTGCTTTATGAAATATCAGTTGGTTGGTTGATTGAAAGTCCCTCCTCCCCAAAATATAAGATGCTAGTTGAGGACTCTTTCATTTTGATCTTAGTATCATCAACACCTAGCACAGTGCATGGTACATAGTAGGTGCTTTATGAAATGTCGATTGGTTGATTGAAGGTCACTCCCCCTTTCAGGGGAATATAAATTCCTTGAGGGCAGGGATTCTCATTTTAATTGTTGTATCTTGAGCTCCAACAGAGTGTCTGGTGCATAGTGGCTGCTCACCACTTGATTGACTGGTTGATTGATTGATTGGTTGATGACCTTTAGTTCCCCTCTTTCATGTTTTCGACAGGAAAATCAGAAGCTCCGAGATCAGAATGATGACCTGAATGGACAGATTTTAAGTCTCAGTCTTTATGAAGCAAAGAATCTCTTTGCCACTCAGACCAAAGCCCAGTCTTTGGCAGCAGAGATCGACTCAGCCTCTAGGGATGAGGTAAGGACAGGCTTAGCCTCTTGAGCTACCCCCATTGCTTCAAGCTGGGAAATCCATAAGAAAAACATTTTTTTTTTAAAAGGCAATTCTAGGTTATCCATCAATCCTTGAACCTGTGTTCTTCCTCTGCTTCTGATCTCAGAAACCCTTCTTGCCTGCAAAAGGGACCAGGGTCAGACTGACACACTGGAAGGGACCTTAGAAAGCATCTTACCCAATCTTTTCATTTTACAAATGAGAAAATTGAGGCCTAGGAAGATTCAGAAGATAATAGATTTAGAGCTAAAATAGAGAGGCCTTCTTATCCAAAATCTTCATTTTTAAAGATGGAGAAACGGAGATTGGGAGAGGTTAAAGATTTAACACAGCCAGAAAGTGTCTGAGGAGCAGTAAGGACTAAGCAATTGGGGTTATGTGACTTGGCTAGGGTCACACAACTAGGATGTGTCTCAGTCCATATTTGAACCCAAGACCTCCCATCTCCAGGCCTGACTTTCTATCCACCAAGCCACCCTGCTGCTTCATGTTTCAGTTTTTTAAAATAAGGAGGATTTTTGACTCCTTTTCCCAAGTTAAAAGTTGACTTTAAGGAAAAAGCTAGGTGGCTCAGTGGATTGAGTCAGGCCTAGAGATGGGGAAGTCTTGGGTTCAAATCTGGACTTAGACACTTTCTATTGGGGTGACCCTGCATAAGTCACTTAACCCCAGTTGCCTAACTTTTACCAGCTCTTCTGCCTTGGAACCAATACACAGTATCAATTCTAAGACAGAAAGTAAGGATTTTAAATTTTAAAAAAAATTGACTTTAGTACTAGTCAGTCGATTGTGACTCACATTCAGCCTGACTTTCCTAGATACCAAATTTACTTTGACTGAAGTCTATGCCCTCGTGCCAGTCAGAACAGGGTAGATATCTCTTGATATCTCTAGACATCTCTTCACTTTTGGGGCAGAAAGCTGAGTTTTCATTGAATGTCTCTTGTCTGTCTCTATCAGCTTATGGAAGCCCTCAAAGAGCAAGAAGAGATCAATTATCGACTGAGACAGTACATGGACAAAATCATACTCGCCATCTTGGACCACAACCCATCCATTCTGGAGATCAAAAACTGAAAGAAGATGGAGGGGTGGAAGTGGGAGTGGGACCAAGGAAGAACCTGGGAGAGTGACAGCCACCTGACACCCTCTGCACTTGTCACTGGATTTAAGTGTCACTAATACTGTAAATGTCTATACATACAACTGTGTGTATGTGAGTGTGAGTGTGTGTACGTGTGTACAATTAGGTATGAAAGAAATGAGCATGTGTATGAATGTTGATGTTGACAGTGGTAAGCGGTTGATCCTTTAATCACAAAGGTCTGCTTGGGTTAGCTTTTCATGCACTTTGTTGTACCTTTGCAGGGAAGAGAGGGTTAGCAGAAGGGATAGAAGGCAATTATTAATGTAATAACAATATAATTGGAAACTTTGTGTTTTAGATATTGGATAAAATGACTACCTCTGGTTGTAAGAGATCTGTCTCTATTGTGAGAGGTGCCCCCACACCTCCTACAGGTTGGAGAACAAAAAAATAATTACTTTTTCAGTAACTTGAATCCCTAGCCACCTTGTGATTGGGCTTAGTTTGACCCCATTCTCCTCTTACTTCCACCAGTGGCACACCCTGCCAGGGCACAGATATTTGGAACCAGGAAAGAGAAATTGGTCTTCTAGTAGAAAATGATAGAGGAGAAAGTCATTGCTTCATATTTGGTGTGTTTTGGGGGTAGGGGATTTGTGACTAGTAGAACTACTTGCAGGCAAAGCGTGGTTTGTCTCTTTAGTGCCTACTTCCATTTCGCACACCATTTGTGATGACTAGTAGATGGTTTGGGGTTCGTATAGGAATGGCTTTGGGTCTCACAGAGATTCTACAACTTAACCCCAGTTTTCAGGGGACTTAAAATTAAGGCTATCTAATTTCTTTCTGGTTGGGCTCTTGGCCTTTATTTTTTAAGGTTTCCCTTGCATTCCTGCATTTTTACTACCTCCCCTTTTTATTTCTCTGTTTATGTATGTGTATGAGTGTGTGTATGTGTATGTGTTGGTTGTTTATTTAAGAAAATAAAGATGCTCCATTCTATGTTTGATAGGGAACAGATGTTTGGAAAGAGTGGAGGGTGATAGAGGTTTAAGTCATTCATAGGTGCATTGGGGAGATAAGAAGGGTTTTGTCCCCATCAATTTTCATTCCATACCATCAGCTTCCATCCCAAGACATCTGACCAACTGAATGATGGCATCCAGCTCCAGGACCTATGTCTGTGTGGGGTTGAAACCAAATATCCTCAAAAGTTTTGGATCTAATCAAGAAAGCCTTGCTTATGACATTTTTAAGTCCTACCCAGTGTGGCCTAGTTTTGGTGGTATCTTTGTAATCCCAGGCAGAGGCTAGCAGATTTCTTAAGCAATTTTTTGAGTGGGGGGTGTCCTGAGCTGTAAATGTGCTAATATCATTTGTACCAAACACATGGCATAAATATGAGTGGGGGCGGGGGGGTACCACAACAGTGAACTGGCCCAGGTGAAAAACTGATTTTTGATCAGTAGTGGAATTAGGTTTATGAGTAGCCTCTGCTCTTCCAACCCAAATTAAATAGAAAACCTTTTTTTTTTTTTTTTTTTTTTTTTTTTTTAAGCCCTGCTAGATGTTTCTAGCACACTCCTGAAGTCTGGCTGGCTCCTATTAGGGTATGGGATTTTGCCATCAAAGGAGATGGATAAAAAAAGTCAGAGTCCTTCACTCTACTAGGACATGAAGATCTTTTATTCTGAATATTCAAACAGCCCTTTGTTGCCTGCACAGACTAGAAAGAGTGAGGTTGTCCATGAGACACAACTGGAGTAGGCCAGGAGAACTGGGACTGACTTTGATCATTCTCCTGACACTTGGTAGGGAGTTCATACTAAGGTTTTTCATGTACATTCATGTAGGAACTGAGCTTTTTGCCTATTGCCATTGTCTTCTTCCTCTTCTCCATGAAATTTTCACATTCATCTTCAATTTTTATATTCTTTTGCAATGCATTTCCCTTAATTCTATATATATATATATGTGTGTGTATTTACGTATATATGTACATATATTTATACATATACACACACCCCTTTACTTTCTTCACTGGTATGTGAAAAGGAACGTCTGGGCATGTTGGAGAAGGGGATGCGGATGAATCATAGTCTGAGGGGGAGCCATTGTGGAAATGTTGGGGTTTCTTTTTTCTCCTCTCTAATCTAGAAATCTGGTCTGTGAAAACAGCTAGCTACAGGAGCTGGGCTTTTCCCCTAACCCAGGACCTTAACAGTCTTGTAAGCTGAGTTTTTCCTTAATAATTTTTTCCAAAATAGGGGAAACTTGACAAAACACAACTTTTATTTTATTTGAAATAGTGACTTCTCCTCCGATACATACATACAGGCCATGTGTCCCAGATAAATTACTTACCCTCTCAGTGCCCCCAGAAGACACTCAAAAGACTGAAGCTATCAAGTGGGCACCTTTCAGCACTGATAAAGCATTCTCTATACCAGTGACCTCATAGATCCATTCCAAAAAGAATTAGCCACTTACATCCCATTGACCAGATAACAGCCCAGAAAGGATCTATCATCTGAAAATTCTCAAAGCTGTCAGCCATGGGTCCACCTAGGCATGAAGGTTCTCTGTGGAAGTAATGGAATGGGTATAAAAAAGAGGTTAGACATTAAGGGGAGATCATCTGGAAAAAGAAGAATGGAATGAAAGGACCAGAAGAGGCAAAGGGAGGAATCTGAAAGTGAGTAGGGGACGGGGAGAAATTTATTTTCAATATTTTCCCATAGTTACCTATTTCATGTTCTTTCCCTCTCCCTCAAACCCTCCCATCCCCCTGTAGCCGACACACAATTCCACTGGGTTTTACATGTGTCATTAGTTAAGACCTAATTCCATATTATTGATAGTTGGACTATCATTATCGTTTAGCATCTACATCCCCAATAATATCCCCCTCAGCCCATGTGTTCAAGCCGTTGTTTTTCTTCTGTGTTTCTGCTCCCACAGTTCTTCCTCTGAGTGTGGCTAGTTTTCTTTCTCATAAGTCCCTCAGCCTTGCTCTGGATTCTTGCATTGCTGCTAGTAGAGAAGTCCATTATATTTGATTGTACCACCGTGTATCCGTCTCTGTATATAATGTTCTCCTGATTCTGCTCCTTTCACTCTGCATCAGTTCCTGGAGGTCATTCCAGTTCACATGGAATTCCTCCAGTTTTTTATTCCTTTGAGCACAATAGTATTCCATCACCAATAGATACCACAATTTATTCAGCCATTCCCCAATCGAAGGGCATGAGAGGGAGAAATGAAAAAAAAAAAAAACAAACAACTAGAAGGATGGCAATCATATCTGAATTCAGAGGCAAAACAGAATCCAGATCACTCAGTTTGAAGCAAATGAAAAAAAATGTTTGAGTCATCATCACTCTGGTTTGATTATCTCTTTTTTAAAAACATGTGGTTAAAGGATCAGGCTCAGGTAACTAAGTTAAGTTTTAACCTATTTTAAGTTTTAAAATCAGTTTTTATATCTTAAAAAAAATTAAGACTGCCAGAATCAATGGAAGATGTATATATTTTTTTCTTTTTGTGCTTGTTTTGGCTATACCAAGTATAATATGTGTTGTGCTCCCCTGCCTTGTAGGAGACACCTAGAAAAAGTGTCAGGTACCTGAGCTGCCGTAAATATATGGAGAATTTGGATTCAATGCAAAGAGGATCCAGCCTCATAAACAAACAGAAGCAAACA
Organism: Gracilinanus agilis; assembly: GCF_016433145.1. Taxonomy (NCBI): domain Eukaryota; kingdom Metazoa; phylum Chordata; class Mammalia; order Didelphimorphia; family Didelphidae; genus Gracilinanus; species Gracilinanus agilis. Next base: position 484,200,491 of record NC_058133.1, on the reverse strand, counting down.
TGAGCCTTGGAAACTTTGTTAGCCCCCCCCATCCTTCTCCTAGGAGGCACCTGAGGAGTCTGGTGCCCTCGTTTACTCTCTTCCTAAATAGCATTGGGTGCTGCTTTTCTGGAATCAGTGACTGTTTGCTCAGCTGAACAAAGGGAAGGAGATTTTCTCATGTTCAGAGAGGCCAAATGCTGGTGTGGTTTATCTTTTTTTTTTTTTTTTTAAACAGCTGGTTTAAAGGAGCAAGCCCCATGTAACACGTATTTAAAATTAAATTCAGTATAGTGTTATTTGTTTAGCTTAAATTTTTAACTCAATTTTTGATATATCTCAAAACTCATTTCCAAAGCTGTCAGAATGAATGATGAATAAAGCTGACCTGCTTTGTTCAGCCCAGTTCAGACCCCCAATAAGTCCCATTGTCCAAATGGTGAACCTTGAGGCAACTCTGGGGAGTCGCGTGTGTGTGTGTGTGTGTGTGTGTGTGTGTGTGTGTGTGTGTGTGTGTGTGTGTGTGTGTGAGATTTAACCTCTGTGAGTGGAGGGAGGAAGTACCAGCTGTCATTTTGTGTGCAATGATTTATTTCTCCTTTTGGGTCAGGAGGTGTAATTTTTTCATTCGATAAGGGACTTGTTACTACCATAGCCACTTTAAGACCTTCCTTCCCACTTCTATGTACTTGAGGTCTGTTTCCTTTAGATGAAATTTCAGAGCAAAGAATAAAGGCTGTCATCCCAGACGGAATGGCATGAGATCATAGTTTTAGAGCTGGGAAGGACCTGTAGAAGGCCATCAAGCCCAACTCCCTCATTTTATAGATGAGGAAACTGAGGTACTAAATTAGAGGAAGTGACTTGCCCAGAGTCATGCAGCTATATGAAAAATTTCCCTGATATCATCTCTACAAGTTTGATGGGCTATTATTGTATGGAATCTGTTGGAAGGCAAGCATTTAGACAGGGTAGGGAAGGCATTTATCAGTTTTGCAGTGGAAAGAAAGCAAGTTATTGCTATTGTCAGGGTCCTGGTTTTTTTTCCACAAGCATTAGAAAGTTCTTGGTGAAACAAATGGGACTTGAAAATTTAATTCTCTGAGAGGAGAGGTTTGGATACTCTTTTGGAGACTCTTCCAGTTCCTGGTCCAGGATTCTGTACCTACTCTCCATTCCATACTGAATAGTTGACAGGGAGCCAAGGGAGAGGTGAGAAGGCAGGAAGTAGTACCCTGTGCCCAATAATAATGATGATAGCTAGCTAAAACCTGCTAAGTGTAGTATTTATATGATCAACAAGTGAATCAACAATTATTTGTTATTGGCCATTATGTGCCAGGAACTATGTAAGACACTGAGGATGGATACAAAGACAAAGGAGAAAGCATTTCTGCTCTCAAGGAATTTAAATTCTAATTTAGGTCTTTTTTTTTTTTTTTTAAGAGATTCCTCCCTAAATCCTTCTGGCTGGCCAGGACCTCCCCCTGGTGGTTAGAGAGTGAGTTGTTCTTTCTCTTTTGGGGGCAGCGGGGACATGGCACCATGGCTAGTCTCTCCATCAGATGCCAGCAGCTTCATCTTGGAATTCAGACATGGGCTGATGGTCCTGCTTCAGCCGGAGGTGAAATCAATGGCTTCTCTTCTTTTTACTGTAGACACAGACCCTTGCTCAATGAAGTTCATGGTTGCTCTTCCCTTCACTGAAGGGAATTTGGATCTGGTCCAGCCTCTTTGAGGCACTTACCCAACTGTAGGAAATGGGCGATGGGGTATGCTCTCCATGGACTCCCTCCCCATCCAGTTCCAATCCCAGATGTTCCTAGGTAGTCTAAGTTCCTGATTAATTCTAACAAAGGCATGGTGATATGGGGTCTGAGGACATATCTCCACCCCCAAAGGTGAGATGTCTGGAGAGATGTCAAGGAGTCTGAATTTGGGGAAAAATCTACATCTTTATTTTCATTTTCCTCCAAAGTTTTCTTCAATTATGAATGTAGCCAACCAACCTTCTGAGGACACTCTATGGGTTTCAACAGATTGCCATTGGGATCTAGGCTAAATAAGAGTAAGATCCTGGATAGAGAGCTGGCCTCAAATCCAGGGAGATGTGTTTAAGTCCCACCAGTGATACTGTACAGGCCTGGCCAAGTCATTTCACCTCATGTTGCACACCAGTGGTATCAAATTCAAAAAGAAACACAGGTCACTAATCCAGACTTGAGGATCCTGGCAGACCCCTTATTGACTAGTTTTAAAATGTGATATGTATGTGTTATTTTTATTATTTATGAAGTGTTTCCCAATTACGTTTTAATCTGGTTTGAGCTATACTTGGGCAAGTTGTGGGCCATGGGCTACGTGATTGATATCTCTGCTCTAAGCAATTCTCGAAGACTGAATGTCCGAGAAGGTGCTGAATCTGCTTTGGGAGAGGGAATTTCCTTACCTGGAAGTTCTTTATCAGAAGCCCAGTCCCTATGCATAACCAAACCAGTTCTAACACTTTATGATTTTATCTTTTTTTTTTCCTCCCAGCCAAAGGTAGACTAAAGTCACCTTGATCTCATCAGTTACCTTAGAAACAACATGAAATAGATACAAATCTGATTTTTTCATGGATTGTGCATGCCTGACCTTTTTTATATCTTTAGAACTTGGTTTAGCTTTCCAAGGAATTAATAAAACTCTAGAATTTCAGGTTGTGTCACATTGTATATGCTAATGGACATGGGGTCATTTTACGTTTGGCAGTGACCATGCTGGGATAAGCTAAGGCTTGAAGGTTCCCTATTAATGGTGGCACATGTTAAATGGGCTGTTAAACAAGAACTAGTCAAGTCTCCCACTTTGCCTCATACCCCCTGGTGAGTGGTTTCATTTGCCCAAATGCTTCAGGAAGTCTCCTTGGGAGATAGTAGGACTTCTTCCCAGAAGCCTCTAGGATCCTAAATGGCTGGTGCCCAGGAAGGATCTTTTGAATAGCTTCCTACAGAATAAACAAAGGCAAATCTGAGTCAACAGACAAAGGGGAGACAGGGAACCTGGGCCAGGAGAGACCTTAAGGGCCATTTAAGTCTTAAACCCTTCATTTTGCACATAAAGGTCATAAAGATTGGAGGATTTGAACTTGGGTCTTGTGAGGCCATCCTAGCGCTTTCTCCACTGTCTCTGCAGCTTACTCATTTTGTAAACTTTGGTCTAGTCACTTCCTCTCCCATCCTTAGTTTCTTCTGTAAAATGAAAGACATTGGACTTGCTGACCTTTAAGAACCCTTCCCATTCTAAACCCTGTGACTTTAAGTTCAGTTCTTCATTGGTTACATAAATCTCAAAGCCAGCTTGAATGCAAGGAGAAGGAGAAATCTTTTTTTTTTTCCTTAAAACACACTTGAGAATTACTCTTTCTCCCGCCTTGCTAAATAGAAAAGTGGTGGCTTCCTTTATTTTGCTACCAAGGTTTTCTAGGGGAGGGTAGACCAAGGGAAGCTATAATGAGATCTCCCTTAAAATTAACTCCTTTCCCTTCCCATTAGACCTCCCTCTGTACACCCCTCCCCAAAAAAACCTGCTATAATCTTCCCCTAAATCAGCTCATTTCCATTACCATTGATCACTAAAGCCTTCTCAGACCAATCGATTGAAACCATTGGTGGGAATAGCAGTAAGCAGGATTGTGTGGGGTTTCCTGATTGTATTTTTCCCCAAAGATGGGAATAAGACTACAGATGTGAATGATAGTTGAGTTTGGAGAAGATTTTGGCGTTGAGATTGGGTTTTAAGGGATTATTTTTAGGTAGAGCAAACTCGGAAAATAATTAGAAGTCTTAAGTGGGTCAGGCAAGAGTCCAAAAACTAGGAAAGAATGAGAAGAGACTGTATTGCCATTGTCTGGTGGTATATCTGCGGTGTACAGAAACTTAACACTTGTTGGAGCAGCAGGGACCATGAAATGAGTTAACAATTCAAGGAACTTCCATCATCTGGGCACTGGTGCTATGTATCCCTCTTCCTTTCTCTGCCTTTTCTCCTTGACATCTCTGTGGGAGTCAAGAAGCCTTCTGGGAAATTCCTGTTGAGTCTACTTTGGGAGGCATGACTTTTGACTCTGGAACTCGACTGGGAGTCCAGAATAGGAAAGATGATGGGGATTAGGACTGCTCTGCTTTACAAAGGTTCCTGCCTTTTTCAAACTTGAAAAAACTGGAAATAATTGGGTGTAGGGCAGAACTCCACCCAGAGGCCAACTGGACAAAGGATCCTGATGGATTCCATCAATATTCATGACCCTCTCGGTGGCTAGGTATACTGATGACCTGAGCCCTTAACCACGATGCCCAGTAGCCCGTTGAGATGGACTTGTAGCTGGATCAATCTCTGGGGGAGTGAGAATAGAACAGAGGGCTGATGCTGCCTAGATAGCCTTCTTCTCCTCTGTATTCTAGGCTTCCTGGAACTAATTGGCTTTGGGGATACCCACTTTTCTGAGATCAAATACTTAACTTGCTGTGTGACCTTAGACAAGTCACTCAAATTTTCTGGGCTTTAGGTACCATTCTTAAAAATGATCAGATTGGGTTAGAGGCACCTTCTTTCTCCAATGTTTTTATGGTTACATGATTCACATAGGTTAATGGAATAATAAACACTCAGGCTTTAGATAAGTGGAAAATCTGTGGGGAAGAGACCAAACACTCATACTATTCTTTTCCCACTTTTCACACTAATGGCTAGGCTATACAGGGTGACCCGCTGCAGCTTAAATGAGAAAGCTAGATCTTTAATGGAATGTGGCCACACCGGACACACACAACTTGGTTTCCTATACCAAGGGCACATTCCTGCTAAATGTGTATGAGATTTGGAGTTAGGTTTGGTTTTTCCCATTTTAAACTTAAATGTCCCTGACTTTGGCTGTAAGCCTTTGAATCTCCCTCTGGCTCTGATTTTCCAGGGAGCAGGAAGTTACATTCCATAGCTGTCCGTGTTGTACTCACGGCATGCTTGAAATACTGTCTGCACTTAAATGAATTTTCCTAGATTTGCATTGTGGAACCATTTGCTTTATTTTTTGCTGTGTCACCTAGGCCATATGGATCTCTTGTCTGCATGTGTTAGGGGTCTTCTGGATGTGTGCCTTTCCTTCACTGTCTTGACTGTACAGAATTTTTCATGTTTTCTTGTAATTTGGGATACTTTTTGTTTTTTTACTCTCTTTTGTCCTATGTAAGCTGGCCCTGGCTTCCTTTCCCTATGATCTGTAAATGTATAAATACAATGGACTGTATTTAAATTTCATGGACCATGAGGGGATGTAAAGAAAATAATTATTCATGGAACAGATCTATACCTACACTCATACTTCTTCAAAAAATTCAGGCCCTTAAATTACTTTGCATTCTACTTGGCAATGAATACTTGATTATTTTGTATAGATTGTTATTATCGTCATCATTGTTTTGGAAAGATTAGGGGGACACTGAACTATTAAGCCCTTCTTTGACCATCCTGCACATCCTATTTTAGAAGTTATTGTGTCTTTAAAAAAAAAAAAGTTACTCTTGTAAAACTACTGCCCATGAAATCCTAGTAACACACTTGAAGAAGGAACGGGGTTTGCACAAACTGCTGTCACATTACAGATTCCTGATTGGTTCTGTTGGCTTCAAACAACTGCACAGGATTATTGGAAAAGGAGCAGCTTCTGTTCCGTTTGTTTCCCTTTAGGACCAGGGGTAAAGTAAGGATAGCCACCCAAGCGATATCAACAAGCAGGAGTCCAGCTCCTGTGAATGTGGTGGTTTGGGCCACCAAAGCATAATTTAATAGATTCTCCTCAATGCAGAAGGGATTTATTGATGAATACAATTAAAATTTTCAATTAATGTCAATCAAGTAATCACACCATGTGATTTTTCGGTGGTTTGTTGAAGAGATCCTACCTGACAAATGATCTCTTTTGTTCTAAGATATGGGCAGCTAATGACCACCTTTCCTTTGTGCCCAATTTTCTCCTGTCTCTTCCTCCTGGATCCCAGGGGATGGGAAGAGATTTGGCCTCCTGATGCAATGCAAAATTTACATATGTAATCATCTAAAAAAGTTAAGAGTTCAAATTCTGCCTTGAGCAAACTAGAGTTCACTGCAATGACCTTAAATCTGGAAACTCGTCCTAAGCCATTAGGGGTGGGAATGATGCTGGGACATCACAGGAAGAAACCCTTGGGGCAGAGAGCCAGGTATACACTCTCCTCCTGGCCCTGGGTTCCTCTGACAAGATCATGTAACCTAGGGGAGGAGGTGAGCAGCAATGGTGCTACCTTCTCTCTTGTCCCAGTATCTCTATAACCTCCAGCTGGATTTTACTCTGAAAGGAAAGGGCTGTTGCCAATACTGGGGGAGCCCCTTCCAGGGAACTGTAATGTTGTATAGACAAAGGTGTAAATAAATGATTTGCTTTTCTTGCCTGACTCAAAGTGTCTCTTTAATATGGGGAGGGTGAGGGGGCAGGGGCACAAAGGAAGAGAAGAGGGGAACCAAGGATGTGAACCAATAACTGTTTTCTAAGCCCTTACATTCTGTTCTAGAATCAATACTAGGTATCAGTTCCAAAGCAGAAGAGCAGTAAGGGCTAGGCAATGGAAGTTAAGGGACTTGCTCAGGGTCACACAGCTAGGAAGTATCTGAGGCCAATTTTGAACCCAGGACCTCCTGACTCCAGACCTAACTCTGTCCACTGAGCGACCCAGCTACCCCTAATAATCTTTTCTTTGTATTTATAGGATTTTTTTTTCAGGGATATAAGCAATGAATTCTTTGTACGAAGTATATAAACAGGCTGTATTCAGAGGACCAGTGATGCTCTCCTCTTTTAGTAGTAGGTATGTGATACTTTCTGTTAAGGGAGGCCCATGTATGAGAAGAAGCTGGTACTTTGGTAGCAATTCATGAGCCGCTGGGAAGCATCTGGGCCAAGAACTCTGGATCTCTTCAGCCCTCTGCTTTCCCTTTTGCAGAGAATCTTGAGTTTGAGATTGTTGACATCAACGTTCTATTCATATTGCTAAGTAAGATAAAATTTTAAAAATAAAATTTAGACTCAACTCCCACAAGACTGTAGATTTAGAACTGATGAGGGGAAAGCTTCCTGTTAACTCATTTGGCACAAGCTGTGGTTTCTTTGTGTTGGGATGTCTTACAACTACACAGAGAACCAGAAATTGTCCACATCTTCCTTAAAAGGTTTTTCTTACTTTTGATTTCTCTCATTCCCAAGCTTCTCCAGAAAAGTTTTTGATTGCTTTTGAGAGAGAGTTTCGAGAAGCCTAGAATTAGGTTATGGAGATCATGAACATAGAACATGCTCAGAGTTTTCCTTCTTGGCGGACTGACCACTAACTGGGGAACTTTAGGACTTGATTCCAGGTAGGTGTTACAGCTAGTGGATAGAGTAATGGCATAGGAATCAGGAAAACTCATTTTCCTGAGTTTAAATCTGACCTCAGACATTTACTGTCTGGGTGACCCTGAGCAAGTCATTTAACCCTGTTTGCCTCAGTTTCCTCATCTGTAAAATGGGCTGAAGGAAATGACAAACCACTCTAGTATCTTTGGTATGTAAACATTTGCAATGTAATTCTAATTGATTGTATGAGTTTTTAAATATTGTTTATGGGGAATTCGAGTCAGATGGCCTATTCTTTCCCATTTCTGTTCTTGAAGGATGATTCCACACTGTTCCAGGTCAGGGAACTCAGCCCAACCAATCCTATGCCTTTGGGCAGCATGCCCAGTTCTGTTGAGTCCTGACTTCCAGGGATGGACATAGATTCTTTCTGGAGTTGTGATAATTGCTCCCATCATTTAAGGTTTTACAAAATGTTTTTCATGCATAAATATAGCAATATCCATTTTAATTACATATGGAAAATTGGAGTTTCAGTGAGGTGTAGGAACTTGTCTAGAATCAAATAATTAATATCAGAGCTACAAACTGAACCTGACTCCTGGCAGCTAGGTAGCACAGAGGAGAGAGAACTGGATTTGGAGTTGAGAGGATCTGAGTTCAAATTCTACCTTAGATACTTACATGGGTAAGTCACCTTACCTCTCTGGGCCTCAGTTTCTTCTTCTGTAAAAGACAGAGTTGCACTCAATTGGCCTTCAAGATCCCCTCTAGCTCTAAATCTATGGTCTTAGTGGTTCCTTTTCTGCTGTATGACACATTTTGGAAAGTGGTATTATTTAGTTGACCAAAGCATAGGCCCCTTTTCTGGCCTGGCAAGCCAGTCTCTGCTCCACAATTAGATTGAATAAACATTTATTGTGAGAGGCAACAGGGGAATGCATCAAGAACTGACTTCAGTCAGGGAAGATGGGGTTCAAGTTCTACCTTGTGGCATCAGTTGCCCATATGACCCCCAGCAAATGGCTGCTCCTCCCTGTACTTATAGTAATTTTCTAAGACTGTCAGTTGGAGAGAAGATTCTGTCTGGGGTTCTTCCTTGGGAGCCTTGAAAAGTGGACAATTCAAGGTGAGTTTTATTATTGGTATTATTTATTATAACTAGGCTTCTTAGTTGGGGTTAAGTGGCATGGTGGATTGGGTGCCAGACTTGGAGATGGGAAGACCTGGGTTTAAATCTAGTCTCAGACACTTCCTAGCTGTGTGACCCTGGGCAAGTCACTTAACCCCCATTGCCTAGTCCAGAGATGACAAACCTTTTATTTTTTTTTAAATTTTTATTTAATTAATTGATTTAGAATATTTTTCCATGGTTCCATGATTCATGTTCTTTCCCTTCCCTCCTCCCACCCCCATCCCATAGCCAACAAGCTGTTCCACTGGGTTTTATATGTGTCATTGATCAAGACCTATATACCAATATTACTGATATTTGCACTAGGGTGCTCGCTTAGTCAATATCCCCAATCATATCCCCATCAACCCGTGTGATTAAACAGTTGTTTTTCTTCTGTGTTTCTACTCCCACAGTTCTTCCTCTGAGTGTGGCTAGTTTTCTTTCTCATAAGCCCCTCAGAATTGTCCTGGATCATTGCTTTGCTGCTCGTAGAGAAGTCCGATATGTGTGATTGTGCCACAGTGTATCCGTCTCTGTGTACAATGTACGCCTGGTTCTGCTTCTTTCACTCTGCATCCATTCCTGGAGGTCTCTCCAGTTCACATGGAATTCTTCCAGTTCATCATTCCTTTGAGCACAATAGTATTCCATCACCAACAGATACCACAATTTGTTCAGCCATTCCCCAATTGAAGGGCATCCCCTCATTTTCCAATTTTTTGCCACCACAAAGAGCACAACTTTAAATATTTTTGTACAAGTCTTTTTCCTTATTATCTCATTAGAGTATAAATCCAGCAGTGGTATGGCTAGTCTTTTAAAGCCCTTTGAGCATAGTTCCAAATAGGATGGCAAACCTTTTAGAGGGGTGAGTGATGTGAGAAATGCCCTTATGGACCTGTGGAGATGTGGAGGGGAACTGGCTCCACATCCCTCTAGCTTTCTAGTAACTGAACTCTAGCAAGCTCTGTGTTAGGATGATGGCATATGTGCCCACAGAGAGAGCTCAAGTTCCCCTCTTGGCACACATGCCATAGGTTCACCACCAGGGGCTCAGCCTTTACTGCTCTTCTACATTGGAACCAATACACAGTATTGCTTCTAAGAAAGAAAGTAAAGGTTTACATTTTTAATTATTTTATTCCTTAAAATAATTTGATGGTAGATGCTTAGAATGTGGTACTATCTACCTTTTGGAATGCCTTTCCTGAGATTCCTAGAAAGTAAAGTGGACAATGACAAAAAGACATTGGCTGTGTATATGTCTACATTGTGGCAACACTATCAGTCAAAAACTCTGATTGGTTGGGGAGTATTTTTTTTAAAAATTGATGTTTTAAATTAAATTTAAAAAAATTTTAGGTCAATATGATCTACCAAAATAATCTTCCAAAGGCATAGATATTCCTGATTGTTTATAAGATAAAATATAAATTCATATGAGCTTTTAAGACCTTCCACAATCTAATTCGAATCTGACTTTTAAAATATTTTGCATTCCTCTATTAACTTTTTTTAACCCGTACCATTTTAGAATCAATATGATGTATTAGTTCCAAGGTATGATATTGTATATTGATTCCAAGGCAGAAGAGCAGTAAGGGCTAGGCAATGGGGGTTGAGTGACATGCCCATGGTCACACAGCTAGGAAGTGTCTGAGTTCACATTTGAACCCAGGACCTCCTGTCTTTAGACCTGGCTCTCAAGACACTGAGCCACCTACCTGCCCCCTCCATTAACTCTGAAATTGCAACCAAACTGGAGAGCTGTTCCCCAAATGCAGCACCCCATCTCCCTTCTCAGCACTTAAAATGGGCTCCCATTTTTCTGCCTTTCAAATCCTTATCTGTCCTCCCAGCTATCTAGTATCCTTCTTCCCCCAAGCTTCCTTTATCTTCCCAGAAGTAAGTGCTCTCTCTCATTGATTCTCTTGAATTTACAAACCTATGGTGGCTGCACCGCCTCCAATTAGAATACAGACTCTTTAAGGGTGGAGACTGGCTTGGGCTCCCCTTTGTATCTGCCACACCTCTGGGTAGGCTCTGACTCCAGAACCACGGAGAGCTCTTTCCACCATACTAGGCTTGCTCAGGCTCAGCTTTTTAGCTATATAGCCTCATCCCACCCCCACTGGAGTCGGAGGCAGAGGACTGGCTGGCACATATTTACTAGCTGAGACATGGCAATGCTTAAAATCAGTGTGGAGCCCTAACAAGGGTAACAGCTGGCACCTGGCTACGAGGCAGGAGACACAAACTCCAAGTCGTGGGTTGTTGGGAGTTGACAGGGATCTGGCCCCCACTAATACTTCCAAACAGCCCCTTGGAGCCTGGGGTTTGGGAGGTGGGGAAGCAGTGGGTGGTGGGTGGCTTTCTCTGTTGAATCTCAGTTTGGAGATGAGTCACCAGCCTGTGGAAATGCCTACTAAACAGAACATCTTTGTATGGCTGTCATATTCACAGGAGTCTCGATTTTGAAATGGGAGGAACTTTTGGAGTTATCTTCTCCAACCCCCTCATTTTTTCAGAGAAGGGAACTGATGCCCCAGAGGTATTATCTAACTTGTTCAAGGTCATATTGGTTTCCACTCGACAGAACCCAAACAAACAGATTCAAGGAAAAATTCCAGGATATCCCCAAGCCAAGAGGTACAGTCTCTTACTCCAGCCAATCCCATCACCATTACCAGTAAAATGGGGTTCTGTGTGGGTTCTCGAAGTGTCCTGCCCCCATCTGCCTTCTGGAGGGAGCCTTTGACCAAAAGATGAGAAGCAGATGGATGATAGGACTACCCTGCCTGAGTTCCACATATGGAAAATTGGGTCTGAATACTAAGTATTTTATAATATAATATTATATAGTATGTAGTATATATAATATACTGTAATCTAATATATATAGTTTAGTGGTATTATTACATATTCCATGATATATATAGTATACTGGTATTATATTATTATTTTTCTATAGTATATATAATATACTTTTATTATATATTCTATAACATATAGTATACTAGTATTATTATATATTCCAAAATATATAGTATATTGATATATTATTATATATTCTATAGAATATATCAGTGATGGCAAACCTATGGCACAGGTGCCAAAGATGGCAACAGAGTGCTTTCTGTGGGCATGCAGCCCCCCTCTTCTCCTTCCCTGCCAGAGTTTATTACTAGAAAGGCAGAGGAACTGGAGTGGAGCTGCCCCCCTCCCCCTATCCATTGTGCCTGATGACATTTTTTTCACATCACCTACCTCTCCACCCAGCAGCCCAACAGGAACACACAGTGGGTAAGGTGGGTGGCTCACAGATGGCAGAGCTGGAAGGGAGGAGAGCACTTGGGCCACTCCCCTCTCCCTCTCTATACTCACTGAGGACATTCCTCACTTCACCCTCCCCTCCACCCAGCAGCCCAATGGGAGTGCTTCCTTCCTCCCCTGTGTGGGGAAAGGCAGAGGCAAACCCAGCATGTTGGGACAGCATGTCATGAGGGACAGGACTCCATCTCTAAAAGGTTCATCATCACTGGTATATATAGTATACTAGTATTATATTATTATAATTCTAAAGTGTATATATAATATACTAGAATTATATTATTATGTATTCTATAGTATATATAGTATACTGGTATGTATAACAAATAAAATTAATATAGAGGGACAAAATTAAAAATATCATAGTTTCAAAGGGTTTATTGTGTTAAAAAGAAATGAAAGTCCTTGATAATATCTTTATATATCTTCTCTAGATCTTGGAGGATTGATGGTATGTCGCTCTCAGAGATAGTATGAATGGAGAAGGGATCAAGTGCCCAAGGCCTAAGCTGGCTATAATTGGTGAGGGAGGAAACACACACTCCTCTCACAATAGCTATGGATGTAATTCTATACCTCTCCTCCCTGACAGGCTTGATTGATTAAGCCTGTCAGGTGTTTCCTTCTAACAGTTGCTCAGGTTAGGGACCCTTGAGGTAGATGGTTAACCTCACTAGGCCCAACCTGAGGTTGGATTAGTTGTTTATAAGTTGATTGGCTATTGGGAAAATTGTTATCTGCTTATTGATTCTCCCTTTCCCAAGGGCTTGGTAGAATAACCACTCAGGAAAGGTACTTGTTGGTAAAACACTCTATTGAAACTATTAATGGGGAAAGGAAAACAAGGTAATGGGTTTGAGGATCTGGGAACCCTATTGCTATTTGTTTGGCTACTAAACTAATTGTTGATCAAATCTGGAGATTGCTAGGCTGGTAGAAACTGGAGGTCTTCACCCTCTCACTAACTCCGACCTGACCTGGCCACAGCCAAGCCAGAGATTAGGGAAGGCTATTGATGTTGATGTTGATAGATGATCTATATACTCTCTCAGCTCTGCTATCAATGGTGTTGATTGATCACTAGCTCTCTCTCAATCAGGTACAGGTTACAGGCCTGCCCCTTCCACCCTTCACCTCCCTCTGTCCCAGTTCTTGCTCCAAGAGAAGCCTGCTCAAATCTGAACTCCCAACTGTGGTTCCTTGGGGATGTTTATAGGGTGGGGCCAACCAATTTTTGCCTGTGGGTCACAGCACCTGGGAACATTCTGAAACTCTCAACTGCCAGCCCTGTCTGTCAAGGGGCATCCATCTTATTCCAGATAATGATTTTAACAATTGAAAGTCATTTAGAAAAATGAAGCCACACGCCTATTAAGATTTAGTTCAAATGCCGAGCCATACCTTCCCATCAAGCTGCTTCAACAGGAAAAGAGAGCATACCAATCAAGTCCTGAGTCTTTATACCTCTGTCTACATTATCACACTTCCTGTCCACCTCATTACGCAAGAGGAATCATGGGAAATGTAGATGTGAAAGAGTCCTAAATGTCCACAGGAACCTCAAAATTAGTTCAAGGACTCCCAAATTTCCAATATCACATATGTTATATATTCCAAAGCATATATAGTATACTGGAATTAACTATTCTATAATATACAGTATACTGGTATATATAATATATATATTCTATAATGTATAGTATATTGGTATTATATTATCATATAGTATATATAGTATGCTTGTATTATTATATATTCTATAGTATATATAGTATACCAATGTCATATTATTATATATTCCATGGTATATATAGTGTACTGGTATAATATTATTATATAGACTTTACAAAGCAAAGCACCTTATTATTATTTCAATTTCTGCATATTATCTCATTTGGTCTTTGAAACAACCTTGTGAAGTGCTAAGATTATTCTTATTTTATAGCCAAGGAAACTGAAGGTAGGAGGTTACCCAGGGTAACAGTTACTGAGGGTCTGAGGCAAGAATTGCATTCTGGTCTCCCTGACTTTAAGGCCAGGGCTCTATCTGCTAGCCACTGGATAATTTTTTTTAAGTGGGGTAGAGGATGGTGAGGGACTGGCCACTGCACAATTTATAGCTTCTTGGAGCCACAGGTGAGAGCTGGGTGAAAAGTGGACACCAAAGTGGATGAGCAGCCCTGAAAAAGGCTCAGTAAGTTCTCTTGGCAGACTATTAGACTACCCCCCCCAAACCATCTCAGCAAGATGAGCCAAACCAAGTTGGGGGCAACCCACAGGCCATAAACCCTGAATGTCTTTTCCCAGAGAACAATTTGTTCCAGTGGCCATGAAGGTGGCTGAAGCAGGCACTGTGGAGTACTTAGACCTTCATCAGACATGAAAGACACCAAGGTCATCCACCACATCCCAGGCCATCACCAGCCATCCTGACTTCTATCTTGGCCTTGAACTTCCAGTTTAGCTACTCTGTGAAACCCTGACTCAATCCAATACACAAGTAAGTCAAGGCATCACCCTGTGATGTCATTGGTCCTCTGTGAAAATGAAGGACCAACCACAACAACTGGAGAAATGGAAATGTGAAGGCAACTGGGGGCGGTGGAAGGAAAAGTCCCAGTCTCAGAACTCTGGAGTTATTAGGCCTCATTGTGGATGAAAGAGTCAAGTCTTTGGTTGTCTCCTGCTAATAAAGGGGGAAGGTAGGGATGGTCTGGAGTGTTGAAAGCAGAGATTTTTAACTTGAGTTTGGGTTTGGGGGTTGGGTTGGGGCTCTGAGAAAATCCACCCAAGTGAGCCAAGACTCTTCATGTTAGGAGAGTCCCTGCTATGAGAGTTCTGCATGGAATGATGATGATATATGGCAGCCAGAAGTCCTAGAAAATCCAAGTGGAGTCCCAGAAAAACTCCCAATTTCAGGGTTTTCTGAGTCTGTATCCATTCCAAATGTTACTCCTCCATCTCTTCATGTGCTTACTTTGCTCTGATCTATATTTCTCAAGTGACTGCCCATTCCATGCTCTGTATTCCAAACAAACTGGCCTGTTTGCTAGTTCCTGTACATGACAATTTCCCACCTTTGTGATTGTACTTGCCTCAAATGTTCTCTGTCCCCCACCCTCTACCCTCTTAGAATCTCTATCTCCCTTCCCTGGCTAGTGCCCTGGGGTTAGAATCTGGAAGTCTTTAGTTTAAATTGTGCCTCAAACACTGTGTGACCCTAGGCAATTCACTAAACCTCTCTGGACCTCAGTTTTCTTAACTGTAAAATGGGGATAATATCACCATCCATCAAATGAGATAATGTGTAAAGTACTCCGCCAAATTTAACACAATATAGAGACCTATTTTACTAATAATAGCTAATCAAAGTAGTCAACTTTAAAGTAAATCAAAGTAGTTAAAGTTAATCAAAATCCTGCTAAGTATTGCATGTATAATAAATATTCCAGAATGCTTTAAAAAAAAGTTCTTAGCTCACTGTGTATTGTTTCTAAGGTAGAAGAGCAATTAAGGGCTAGGCAATGAGGCTTAAGTGACTTGCCCAAGGTCATACAGCTAGAAAATGTCTGAGGTCAAATTTGAACCCAGGACCTCCCATCTCTAGGCCTGGCTCCCTATCCACTGAACTACCTAGCTATCCCTCCCATACTTTTTTTATATGTACCCCCTTAATTATTTGTATGATTTTATTCAGAAAACCCACTGGAATAGGGAGATATCTAAAAGTATAAATATATAATTTTAAACTTCACTCTTTCCCTTCTCTTTGATCTCTCTTCACTTGCAACAAAAGGCATTTTAGAGAACATTTGCTACTAAGTAATAGGGAAGCCCAGTGAACCCCTCAAATTGAAGCTCAAGAGCGGGATCATGGATGCTCCCTTCCTCTCTCTGCTGCCATCTTCTGGATTTCAGCTGGAATCTTCAGCTGNCCCCTTCCACCCTTCACCTCCCTCTGTCCCAGTTCTTGCTCCAAGAGAAGCCTGCTCAAATCTGAACTCCCAACTGTGGTTCCTTGGGGATGTTTATAGGGTGGGGCCAACCAATTTTTGCCTGTGGGTCACAGCACCTGGGAACATTCTGAAACTCTCAACTGCCAGCCCTGTCTGTCAAGGGGCATCCATCTTATTCCAGATAATGATTTTAACAATTGAAAGTCATTTAGAAAAATGAAGCCACACGCCTATTAAGATTTAGTTCAAATGCCGAGCCATACCTTCCCATCAAGCTGCTTCAACAGGAAAAGAGAGCATACCAATCAAGTCCTGAGTCTTTATACCTCTGTCTACATTATCACACTTCCTGTCCACCTCATTACGCAAGAGGAATCATGGGAAATGTAGATGTGAAAGAGTCCTAAATGTCCACAGGAACCTCAAAATTAGTTCAAGGACTCCCAAATTTCCAATATCACATATGTTATATATTCCAAAGCATATATAGTATACTGGAATTAACTATTCTATAATATACAGTATACTGGTATATATAATATATATATTCTATAATGTATAGTATATTGGTATTATATTATCATATAGTATATATAGTATGCTTGTATTATTATATATTCTATAGTATATATAGTATACCAATGTCATATTATTATATATTCCATGGTATATATAGTGTACTGGTATAATATTATTATATAGACTTTACAAAGCAAAGCACCTTATTATTATTTCAATTTCTGCATATTATCTCATTTGGTCTTTGAAACAACCTTGTGAAGTGCTAAGATTATTCTTATTTTATAGCCAAGGAAACTGAAGGTAGGAGGTTACCCAGGGTAACAGTTACTGAGGGTCTGAGGCAAGAATTGCATTCTGGTCTCCCTGACTTTAAGGCCAGGGCTCTATCTGCTAGCCACTGGATAATTTTTTTTAAGTGGGGTAGAGGATGGTGAGGGACTGGCCACTGCACAATTTATAGCTTCTTGGAGCCACAGGTGAGAGCTGGGTGAAAAGTGGACACCAAAGTGGATGAGCAGCCCTGAAAAAGGCTCAGTAAGTTCTCTTGGCAGACTATTAGACTACCCCCCCCAAACCATCTCAGCAAGATGAGCCAAACCAAGTTGGGGGCAACCCACAGGCCATAAACCCTGAATGTCTTTTCCCAGAGAACAATTTGTTCCAGTGGCCATGAAGGTGGCTGAAGCAGGCACTGTGGAGTACTTAGACCTTCATCAGACATGAAAGACACCAAGGTCATCCACCACATCCCAGGCCATCACCAGCCATCCTGACTTCTATCTTGGCCTTGAACTTCCAGTTTAGCTACTCTGTGAAACCCTGACTCAATCCAATACACAAGTAAGTCAAGGCATCACCCTGTGATGTCATTGGTCCTCTGTGAAAATGAAGGACCAACCACAACAACTGGAGAAATGGAAATGTGAAGGCAACTGGGGGCGGTGGAAGGAAAAGTCCCAGTCTCAGAACTCTGGAGTTATTAGGCCTCATTGTGGATGAAAGAGTCAAGTCTTTGGTTGTCTCCTGCTAATAAAGGGGGAAGGTAGGGATGGTCTGGAGTGTTGAAAGCAGAGATTTTTAACTTGAGTTTGGGTTTGGGGGTTGGGTTGGGGCTCTGAGAAAATCCACCCAAGTGAGCCAAGACTCTTCATGTTAGGAGAGTCCCTGCTATGAGAGTTCTGCATGGAATGATGATGATATATGGCAGCCAGAAGTCCTAGAAAATCCAAGTGGAGTCCCAGAAAAACTCCCAATTTCAGGGTTTTCTGAGTCTGTATCCATTCCAAATGTTACTCCTCCATCTCTTCATGTGCTTACTTTGCTCTGATCTATATTTCTCAAGTGACTGCCCATTCCATGCTCTGTATTCCAAACAAACTGGCCTGTTTGCTAGTTCCTGTACATGACAATTTCCCACCTTTGTGATTGTACTTGCCTCAAATGTTCTCTGTCCCCCACCCTCTACCCTCTTAGAATCTCTATCTCCCTTCCCTGGCTAGTGCCCTGGGGTTAGAATCTGGAAGTCTTTAGTTTAAATTGTGCCTCAAACACTGTGTGACCCTAGGCAATTCACTAAACCTCTCTGGACCTCAGTTTTCTTAACTGTAAAATGGGGATAATATCACCATCCATCAAATGAGATAATGTGTAAAGTACTCCGCCAAATTTAACACAATATAGAGACCTATTTTACTAATAATAGCTAATCAAAGTAGTCAACTTTAAAGTAAATCAAAGTAGTTAAAGTTAATCAAAATCCTGCTAAGTATTGCATGTATAATAAATATTCCAGAATGCTTTAAAAAAAAGTTCTTAGCTCACTGTGTATTGTTTCTAAGGTAGAAGAGCAATTAAGGGCTAGGCAATGAGGCTTAAGTGACTTGCCCAAGGTCATACAGCTAGAAAATGTCTGAGGTCAAATTTGAACCCAGGACCTCCCATCTCTAGGCCTGGCTCCCTATCCACTGAACTACCTAGCTATCCCTCCCATACTTTTTTTATATGTACCCCCTTAATTATTTGTATGATTTTATTCAGAAAACCCACTGGAATAGGGAGATATCTAAAAGTATAAATATATAATTTTAAACTTCACTCTTTCCCTTCTCTTTGATCTCTCTTCACTTGCAACAAAAGGCATTTTAGAGAACATTTGCTACTAAGTAATAGGGAAGCC
Source organism: Gracilinanus agilis (assembly GCF_016433145.1). Classification (NCBI taxonomy): domain Eukaryota; kingdom Metazoa; phylum Chordata; class Mammalia; order Didelphimorphia; family Didelphidae; genus Gracilinanus; species Gracilinanus agilis. Next base: position 484,181,946 of record NC_058133.1, on the reverse strand, counting down.
CAGTGAACCCCTCAAATTGAAGCTCAAGAGCGGGATCATGGATGCTCCCTTCCTCTCTCTGCTGCCATCTTCTGGATTTCAGCTGGAATCTTCAGCTGAGATGCCGTCTCTTCCCCGAACCCCCTAAAGTTTTGGGCTAGTCCCCTAGACTCTCTCAGGGAATCAATGAGTTCAAAATTCTTTTCCTAATATAGTGAGATGCTGTCATTTCTACTCTGGCAAACATCCATAGCCATAACCCACATATAGAAAAGCTCAGTAGAGTCCTTGACAATCTCTAATGACCTAAAGGGATCCTGGGACCTAAGAGTTTGAGAACTGCTGCGCGAGGTCTGATCCTGAACAGAAAGATTCTTTCTTTGGCTCATGATGCCCTCACCGTGAAGTTTTGTCTGGAGAAGTCTCCAAAAGAAAGCTTCAATATTGCAAATGTCTAGGTTTTCCCAGACGTCTCATGGGACCCATCTCCCACACAAGCATTCAAGCAACTGTATGGTTTGTGTTGTCGTTGTTTAGTCATTTTTCAGGTGTGTCCATCTCTTTGTGACCTCATTTGGAGTTTTCGTGGCAGAGAGTGGAATGGTGTGCCATTTCCTTTTCCATCTCATTAAAAAAAATACCTCTTGCCTTCTGTCTTACAATTAATTCTAAGTATTGGTTCTAAGGCAGGAGAGTGGTAAGGGCTAGACAATTAGGGTTAGGGGATTTGGCCAGGGTCATATAGTTAGAACATGTCTGAGACCAGATTTGAATCCAGGACCTCCTGTCTCCACTGGCCTGGCTCTCTATCTATTGAACCACCCAGCTGCCCTTCTCTAGTTCAATTTACAGATGAGGAAACTGAGGTAAACAAGGTTACGTGACTTACCCAGGGTCACACAGATAGTAAGTGTATGTTTAGGATAGGCTTTATACCCTCTGCCATGAATATGTAGAAAGGAGCCCACAGAGACAGAAACACAAAATCCAACAAGATCCCCTCAGAAATCCTTTGACATTTCTGTGAATCCTTCTTTCTCTGATCAAACTGCAACCCCCAGACCTATATCACCACCTATGGTTTAGAGTTTACTTAAGACTCTTCCTCAGAAGATACCCTGAAAGCTTCTGAGTAAAAAAAAATCTCCTTCTCATCAGACCTGTGCTGTCAAAATAATTCACTGTAATTACAAGAGGTAGCAAGGACTAGAACCCACTGCCACCCTCACTCTCCTCCCCTCCATGTTGTGGCTTTGCTTTTCAAGAAGTAAGTCACTTAGGTACTATGTGGGCAATTCTCTTCCTTTCATAAAGGGTCCAGTGCCCAAATTCTCAAACTCTTTAACTGGAGGTCACCCTTAAGGCAAATCCCAAAGATCCTATTACCCAGAAATCTCCTTTCTCTGGCTAAGCAGTAAGATTCTGGGATGATGCCCCCTAAGAAATCATGACCTGCATTTTCTCCCCCAAAACTTATACAAAGGATGTGGGGGTTCATGAACACTATGAACTACCTCTTGGGCCATATGGGCAAGCACAGTCTGCCTCTGCCATATTCTTCATTTTTTTTTTAAATCCTCACCTTCCGTCTTGGAGTCAATACTGTGTATTGGCTCCAAGGCAGAAGAGTGGTAAGGGCTAGGCAATGGGGGTCAAGTGACTTGCCCAGGGCCACACAGCTGGGAAGTGTCTGAGGTCAGATTTGAACCTAGGACCTCCCGTCTCTAGGCCTGGCTCTAAATCCACTGAGCTACCCAGCTGCCCCCTCTGCCATATTCTTCTGCAGCCATTCCGTCAGTGGCAGCTACAGCTGCTGCCATTTTTTGGATGGTACAAGACTGAGCTCAGAAACTCTGGCCTCTCACCTGTGTGGAAAAGCCTGGATAGTAACCATGTACTCCTGTCTGTAACAGCTAAATTACAAACTATGTCCCAAGGAAGCCATACCACTGCCTTCACCTCCAGGATACAGTTCTGATCTCCTGTAGTCTCATCTGTCTTCTGAACAGGTAAAAAGGGTCCAAGCAGATCTGTTAGCCTCCTCAAGCCCCAGCTAGCTAAGCATCTTGGAGGCCTCCTGAGTCACTAAAAATCATGGATGAACTCTGTTTAGTTCTCTAGCATAGCAAAGTAGTCAAGCCCTGGGCTGGGGAGATTTGGAACCATAGATTCATGGACTTTTTAAGGCCAAAAAGAGACTGAAAATCTTTGTAATGATATTAGCATGTTTAGAGGATTTTAACATTGGCAAAGCAATGTGCAAATGTCTCATTTGATCTTCGCAACAAAGGGGATAGATGCTATTCTCATTCTCATTTTACATATAGAGACACTGATTAGAAAGGGGTTAAGTGACTTGTCCAGGGTCATACAGCCAATATTTCTCTGGGGCTGGATTTGAACCCAGGTCTTTTCTGTCTAAGGATTCGGTGCTCTAAAGGGTATTTACAGATAGAATCAAAGCTTTTGACCTGGAAGGGCCCTAGGATTACTGAAGGGAAGAGAGACAGAAACAGACAGACATACACACCAAAAGAGTGAGAGATAGAGAAAAACAGAGACAGAGGGTGAGGGAGAAACAGAGACAAAGAATGATAGAGAAGCAGACAGAGAGGCAGAGACAGAAATAGAGATGGAGACAGACAGACAGACAAAGACACATAGACAGAGACAAAAAATCAAAGAGAGACAGAATAAGAAAGACACAGAGACAGACAGAGATACTGAGACACACACAGGCAGAGAGACACAGCAGAGACAGAGACAGAGTTAAGACATAGGGACACATACACAGGAAGTCAGAAAGAGAAAGAAACAGAAACAAAGACAGAGAGAACTAGACAGACATACAGATGGATAGACAAAGGGAGACAGACAGAGACTGAGAAAGACAGACACAGAGGCAAAGAGAGAGAGAGAGAGAGAGAGAGAGAGAGAGAGAGAGAGACAAAGACAGAGTCCTAGAAAGTAAAAAAATTCAGTCACATCACTCCATAAGGGGCAGTGCTAGGAATTGGACTCAGGTTGTCTGATGCTAAATCTAGGGGCGGGGCTTTCATTTATTTTCCCAGGATGCACTTCAGATTCTATAGCACTGTTAAAATTTAAACCATCTAATTCCTTTTCATTGTCTTATTTGTAGGGATAATATGGAAAGAGAAAGGAAAGGAAATGCTTACTCTGTTGAAAATACCAATGATGATATGGAAGAAACATAAAAATTGAATTCACCCTAAGTAAGAGGTAGGCTGTATCTTGAAGGTTATAAATGATCCATGTACCATCCAAGATAAGGGAAATGATGGTTTGTGAGTTCTCTCAGATGGCTTTTCTTTATTTCTATCTATAAGTGTTCAATCTACAAGTGTTACATTTCAAAGAATGATTGGAAGAAGGTTACATGGGCTGTTTGAGCTCCCCTAAATGAAGTTGCCAGCACCTACCCCACCCCCGGATTTGTTGCCAAACTGATACTGTTCCCACAAATCAATAGCAACTGTTTTTCAACATCCAAAGTGCTAGTGGCAAGTTTTTAAGAGCCCCAAATGTAACTCTTTCCAGCATGTATGGAGAGAAGAGGAGGCGGCAGAACGAGGAGCACAAGGTGTCTGGCACATAGTAGACTTACTAAATACTTTTTGACTTGTTGATTTAACAGTGTATTTTGTCGAATTTGATCTGTTGTTTTTTATTGCCTAAGTATCTCCACCACTTGCCACAGTGTCTGGTGCATATTAAGTGCTTATTTGACCAGCTAAGTAGCACAATGCATAGGGTACTGGACCTCCATCTTCCTGAGCTCAAATCCAGCCTCAAACACTTCCTAGCTGTGTGACCCTGGGCAAGTCACTTAACCCTGTCTGCCTCCATTTCCTCATCTGTCAAATGAGCTGGGAAGAAAATGGCAAGCTACTCTGGTATCTTTGCCACAAAAACTCCAGATGGGGTCACAAAGGGTCAAAAATGACTGAACAACAACAAATAAATACTTATTGACTTGACTCATTGGTTTTTGCCATTTTTAGAATAAGAGCCATTTCCTGATAGATGTATGAGCAGATATTTTTCCAATATCCAACCTACTGGCCCAACGAGGTGGCTCAATGGATAGAGAGCTGGGCCTGGAGACTGGAGGTCTTGGAGTCAATTCTGACCTCAGATACTTCCTAGCTGTGTGACCCTGGGCAAGTCACCTAAGCCCAATTGCCTAGCCTTTCTGCTCTTGTGTCTTAGAACAGATTCTTGGTATCCATTCTAAGACAAAAGGTAAGGGCGGGGGAAAAAACATATTTATTAAGCATTTACTATGTGCCAAGCATTGTGCTAAGTCCTGAAAATATAAAGAAAGTAATATCACATGTAGTTATCTAGGTAAGTACAAGATCTATAGAAAAAAAGTTGTAAAGGCAGAAATGACAACATTTGGTATCATAGGTCAAAGGAGAAAGAGGAGTTGAGGAAGGAAAGTCTAATGAAAGGTTATGGAGGGGGCAGTTGGTAGCTCAGTGGATTGAGAGCCAGGCCTAGAGACCTAGAGACGGGAGGTCCTAGGTTCAAATCTGACCTCAGACACTTCCCAGCTGTGTGACCCTGGGCAAGTCACTTGACCCCCATTGCCTACCCTTACCACTCTTCCACCTTGCAGCCAATACACGGTATTCTCTCCAAGACGGAAGGAAAGGGTTAAAAAAAAAAGTTATGGAATACTATTGGGCAATAAGAAATGACAAACAAGATGATCATAAAAAAACAAACCTGGAAAGACTTCTTTGAGGTGATACAAAGTGAAGCCAGCAGAACCAGGGAATGTTGTACACAGTAACAACAATAATGTATGATCATCAACTATGAAGGACTTAACTATTATCAACAAGGCAAGGATCCAGAACATCTCCATGGGACACATGACAAGAAAGGCTATCCCCCATAGCAGGAGGAGATGGGATCTGAATGGAGATTGAAGCATGCCATTCTTTATTCTATTTCCTCCATGAATTTTTCTCTAGATTAACAATATTTGTCTTGTTTCACAACATGGCAAACAGGAAAATGTGTATTACGTGATAATATCTGTATAATCTATATCCTATTATTTGCCTTCCTGGGGATGGAGAAGGAGTGGGAAGAAGGAGAAAAAAGACTAAGCTATAGATTTTTAGAAATAGCTAATGTGAGAATGTTTCTCTTGGATAAGAATATTTATTATAATTTAGGACATATTTTATAACAAATCATATGTATTCTATGATTGTTGCATTACATATTGTATTATGTTCTATATAAAGAATAAATGGTAACAAAAAAGGCTATGATCAGATAAAGAAAGTGGAAGTGGAACATATAGATATATTTAGAAAAGATACTAGATGATTGGAAGAGGTATTTAGCAGTTAGGCGGGATCAGGAAAGGCCTCCCTTAACTTTTTTTTTTTTAACCCTTAACTTAGGTGGAAGAGTGGTAAGGGCTAGGCAATGGGGGTTAAGTGACTTGCCCAGAGTCACACAGCTGGGAAGTGTCTGAGGCCAGATTTGAACATAGGACCTCCCATCTGTAGGCCTGACTCTCAATCCACTGAGCTACCCAGCTGCCCCCCTCCCTTAATTTTTAAAATTATAATTTAGAGGGTGGTTAGGTGGCTCAGTAGAATAGATGTCTGGATCTGAACCCTGGTCCTCTGCTGCTCTATCAGGAACTGGGCAATATGGTTCATCATTTGTTCAACAAGAAATGGTTAGGAGCGAAGGAGAGAGCTGGGGAGAGTAATTCAGAGCCAGGGGTTGGCAAGTTAGGAGTGGTAGCAGGACAAAAGAAAAAGGGAACTAGAGTATGGAGTTGAACTGGTTACTTAAAGAAATTAGGATTAGGAAATGGGGAGGGAATGTAGCCAGAGTGTGGTCAGACACCTGGGGGAGAGAGAATACTGATTAATGGGCAGATTGGATTGAGGACAGAAAAGAGGTTTAAAGAGGTGCAAGGCATAGGGAGAAATGGAAAGATAGAAAGTTATGATTGAATAAGGATTTTCGAGAGTTCATTATAGAGATGAAATTGTACAGGTGATGGTGAAGTCATCCTTTGATAGCTGAAATGGAGAAGAAGGGACCATTAAGGTCCACTGATTAACTCAAAACAAGACCCTTCACTTCTGAGCTGGTCTCCATCTCCTAGATCTAGATCTCCACAGCTCCTTTCAGCTCAAACTTTCCCATCATAGCAGCTAATCACCTCCATGAAATCAAGTAAAGGCAACCTCCCCAAAGTCGATCCATCCCTGGATACTGGGTCATTGGGAAGAGTTGTGGTACAGGAGTGTGAGCTCTGGTGCCCACAGAACCTGAAATAAAATTCCGGTTTTGTTCTTCACTACTTGTGTGACCTCAAACAAGCTATCCTCCTCTTCAAACCTAGTTTTTTTTTAGAAAGTAATAAGCATTAATTAAACATGGAAGAAATACAGATGAAAACAGAAGGATGAAGAGTGCTGAGGTACTACCATTATAATTATACTTTTTAGTATCAATTATATGCCAGAAGAGCAGCAAGAGGCAAGCAATGGAGTTTAGTTGACTTATCTAGGGTCACACAGTTAGGAAGTGTCTGAGGCCAGATTTGAAACCAGGACCTCATGACTCCAAGCCTTGTGCTCTACCCACTGTCCCATCAAGCTACTCCTGTGGCATACCCTTTTTTAACCCTTACCTTCCATTTTAGAATAAATACTAAGTATTGGTTCCAAGGCAGAAGAGTGGTGAGGGCTAGGCAACTGGTTAAGTGACTTGTCCAGGATAGCTGAAAAGTGTCTCCATCTAGATCGGAACACAGGGCCTCCAGTCTCTCTCTACTGAGCAATCTAGCTACCCCTAGCAGTGGCATACTTTAAAAAAAAAAAAAGACAAAACTTTAACAACAGGCCTAGAGACAGGAGGTCCTAGGTTCAAATCCGACCTCAGACACTTCCCAGCTGTGTGATCCTGGGCAAGTCACTTAACCCCCATTGCCCACCCTTGCCACTCTTCCACCTAGGAGCAAATACACAGAAGTTAAGGGTTAAAAAAAAAAAACTTAACAAGCTGTACATAGTAGATTCACAAGTAGTTATTTAATCCCATTTTTATATTCTTGCTTATATATGGAGGGATATGTTGGAGCCAGCTCAAATTGACAAGTCAATTATTAAATTTTCAGTGCAAGCAACAAATGTTATAAATCAAAGCTTGAGTCATTGTTTTGTCAATCATCTAGACTTAAGAAAGTCATGGAGAAAATTTTAATAATTTTTAATAATTCAGATTAAATTTAAAAGTATGTCCAGGGTATATGTTTTTTGTAGAGCTGGTTGTTAAACATTTACCAGAACATTTGTTTGTTGACCACTGTCAAGTTTGTAGAAAAATAAAGTATTTTTATAAAGGGATTTTACTAGCCACAAACTTTTGTGGGCACACATGTGTGTCATGGACACCTTTGTCAGCAGGATGATGAAACCTTATCTCAGATTCATAAAATAAAATATATAATATCACAAAGGAAACCAATTGTACTGAAATACAGGAAACAAAATTAATTAATAAAAAAATTAAAATGCACATTCATGGAGTTAAGAGCTCCTGCTAAAGATGATCTGTGAGTTCCCTGTCAGCTCTAATCCCTATGATCCAAGGTCACTGTTTAAAAAAATACAAATAGTTCTATTTGCTTTCCAGATATCCTTTTGCCCTCTGGGAACTCTCTTCAACGGGGTATGGGTTTAAGAGCCCTTTTGCAACCAAGAGGAATTTTTTTAAAATGGAAGATTTGAGGCTTTCTGCTATTTTGCTCTCCCTCCCCTCTGAACCACTCTCACTGTTGGCACTGATGGACATTAGCACATGTGGCTAAGGGGGACTGGTCTGTAGCCTCTTGTATATGGAGGTCATCTTTACCACTTCCTCTCCCTCAGCCTCCATTTCTCCCGGTGCCAAAGGGAAGACTAGAGTAGATGATTGAGGCCCCTTCTAGCTTTGACATTCAATGATCCTGGTGTGGGCTTAGGGAAATGGATACATCGGAAATGTGTTCTGAACAGTGTACAGATTAGACTTCCTGGGGAACCCTATGTTTCCTTGGAGGTTCAGGAAAAGTCTTTTCTTGGATGAGATGACCTTTTAAGATCTTGTGTACCTTTCCAGACCCAAATGGAAACACTTCCTCCAAGAAGCCTCCCTTACCAAATCCTGTCTGTCACTACACATGTGATTTTGGATAAACCAATTATTTTTTTCTGTCATAGTGTCCCCATTTGTAAAATGAGGAAGGAGTGATAAGAATAAATTCTTTTTTAAACTCTAAGCAAGGAGTCATTTAGCTTCACCCTCTCATTTCACAAATGAAGAAACTGAGGCTGAGAGCTTAGGTGACTTGTCCTGGGTCACATAGCTAGTAAGTATCTAAGATGCAATTTATGCTACCTATTAGGAATAATAGCTAGTCCTTTCAGGGGGTGCAAATATTATCTTGTTTGCTCCTCATAACAACCCTGGGAGTTAGGTTCTAGTAATTGTCTCCATTATACAGAGGAGGAAACTGAGGCCTAGAGAAATTAAATGTTTTGCCCACGGTTTGGAAGCTAATGTTTGGGGCCAAACTGAACTCTGATCTTACAGATGGATGGTCCAGTGCTTTACTGGCTACCTGGCTCTGGGATCCACCTTCCAGGTTCTAAAACAGTAGTTACAAGATTTGCTGGCAGCTAGATGGCACAGTGAGCCAAATCAGTAAGACTTGAGTTCAAATTCAACCTTACTTCCTAGCTTCGAGACTTTAGGCAAGTCATTTAACTCTGCCTCAATTTCATCATCTGTAAAAAGAGCTGGAAAAGGAAACGTAAACCACTCATGTTTTTTTGGCAAGAAAACCCCAAATGGGGAGACCAAGAGTCAGGCACTGCTGAATAACAAGAGACTTACCAAGAAATTTAGCCCCCCAGGAAATGAGTTTAGATCAGGGTAACCCATTTCATCTTCTGGGTCTGTTTTCTTTCATTCTTCCTTTCCTTCTTTCTTTTCTTTCTTTTTCCTTTCTAACTTTTTTTTCCAGATTACATATCAATATAATTTTTAATATTCCTTTCCTGACATTTTGCCATCCATGTTCTCTCCTTCCCTGTGAAGCCTCCCCTCCTCCCCAAGAAGGCAAATAATATGATACAGGCTGTAATATATTATCATATAATACATATTTCCTCTCTTGGTATGCTGTGAAACAAGACACACCGTTTATACTAGAGAAAAATTCATGGAGGAAGTAAAGTGAAGAATGGCCTGCTTCAATCTGCATTCAGACGTCATCCGTTCCTGCTATGGTGGAGGAGTAGCCTTTTGGGCATGAGCCCCCGGGAGTTGTCCCCTTGGAGCTGTCCCGGATCCTTGCCTTGTGGTAATGGTTAAATCATTCGCAGCTGCTCCTCGTCCATTATCGTTGTTACTGTGTACAACGTTCTCCTGGTTCTGCTGGCTTCGCTTTGCATCGCTTCATAGAGGATCTTCCAGGGGGTCTCGGTTTTCTTGCCTACAGGAGGGTTACCCATCCCCGAGTCACCTACTTCTCCTGGACGGTTGGGAGAAGACTGCTCGGCCGTCCTGCAGGTGCTAGAGAGATTCGAGACTTCCTCAGTGTTCTCCTGCCTTCGTGTTCCCTCGTTAAGCCCTGCCTGGGTTGTTCCAGTCAGGAATATACCCGGCTGGGGCAGTCCCGGAGCCCCTCCTTTCACAGACTGGGAAGCGGAACCACGCGGAAGGTTGGAGTCTTCCTCAGACCACCTCACCCTGGACTCCGGACTTGGACTTGAACTTTAATTCCTAACGCCGAGTTCAGCTCTCCGCTCCACTAGAGCCTGGTATCTGGTCACAGCGTGCCGGGGAAGCGGGCGCTCTGAGAGGGCCTGGGGTCCGAGGCGGGGACGCCCCAACGGACTGCCTTTACCCTCCCTATCCCTCCGCAGCTCTCTCCGGCTCTGCTCCTGGCGGGCTCTTTTCTCTGGGCAGCCCGCAGCTCTGGGTGCGGGGAGAGGAGAGGGAGGAGAACAGCGGCGAGTCTGAACCCGCTCCGGCGCCTCGCTTTGCTCCTGGCTGTGCCACCGGGCACCGGGCAGTCCCGCGTGCCGCTCAGTGTGGCTGGGGCCCCGGCCGGGGAGACACTTTGTTTGCGTACGAGCACGCCTGTGTGCCTGCATCTGCACCCTTGCACGAACGCAAGCATCTACTGCCTCCTGGCGGCTCCCTTGCTCTGGGGAACAGGGCCCTCATGTGGGCCCAGGCGCGTGGTGGGGGGTGGCTGGGGGGTGCCCCTTCCACACCGCGAACTTGCGGAGGAGGGCAGGGGGAAGGGTGGGACGCGTGGGCTGCCGTTGGACAGTCCCGGGATGCTGAGGTGAC
>NC_058133.1:484149652-484166613 GCF_016433145.1 Gracilinanus agilis | reverse complement strand
GGGGGGGCGGCGGGGGCAGCCCAGGAATTAGCGGGACTACGCGCACGTGGGGGGCTTTCCGGAGAGCTGTCTCCAGCCCCCTCCTCGGCGATGTCTGGCCCGTGGGAGTTGGGAGTGGGGAATGGAGGTGGCAGCCGAAGCGCGCGGATGGGCTTTCGCCTAGCCTCCGCGGCTGGGTCCGAGAGCGTGCCCTGGGCGAAGCACGGGCTGGGCAACGGGCCGGGGCAGAGTCAGGGCAAGCATGTCTGGAAAGCTCCGGCCAGCCACGGCCGCCCCGCCTGCCTTCCACTGACTGCTCTCGCCTTCTGCAATCCTGTCAGGCGCGGTGGCCAAGTGGTAAGGCGTCGGTCTCGTAAACCGAAGATCGCGGGTTCGAACCCCGTCCGTGCCTGCGGCGTGGGGGGCCCTGGCCCGGTTCGCTTCGGCTCCCGGCCCTCCTAGCCAGGGCCTATTTTTGGCTATTTTGGACATTTGCTCTCCTGGGGTTCCCTGACCTCTCCCCCCCCCACCCTCTGCCCCTTAGTGTGTTGGCATTCGTTCCGCACTCTCAACTTAGGCTAAGGCCGCGCCCAGGGTCGGGGCGTGGGGAGGAGCTTGAGAAGGATGAGGGTTCGTCACCTTTTAGGAGGGACTCACCCCAAGAGTTGGCTAAAAAGGGGCGGTGAGAGTTACGTCCCAAGGTGTCCCTCTTTCCCCAAGCCTGGACGCTGCAACTGCCGCTGAGACTGCCAGGGCAGAACCCCTTGCGGGCACCGTAGGGACAGGCGGGTGCAACGGGGTGTCTCTAGCCACTCGGAGGCCCCGGCAGAGCTTCTCGGAATCCCCCACCCCTCTGGCAGCCACCCACCTGTGCCCAGCTGCGGCGCGGCCCTCTGGAGGCTTGTTGCGCTCCTGACCCGCCACGAGGTGGCGTGGACAAGCGGGACTCCATTACTGGGAGTGCGATTCCCCGGGGGCGTTCAATTTCTTTTTCTATCTCTATCAGTTTACTTTTGAAACTCATTTCCATAAATGTCTTTTGTTTTCCCATCGCCCACCAGTCTCTCTGTATCTCTCCTCCCCACCCCTCCCAGAGAGCCAATGAAAAAAGTTCAGCAAACTATGCGGTCAGGTAACAAAGTCTGGTGATGCTGGACCCACCGCCTAACCGCCGCCCCACCTTCCGCTAACGGGGCGGAAGGCTTCTGTGGGGCTGTTCGCGTCGCTTTGTTATCTTTTCCAATTCCTAAGCAACATCTCTACTAAGTCTGAATTCTGTGGAGTGCTCTGCACCCCCACCCCCACCCCACCCCCGACCGCCACCTAGCAAAGACTAAGGAAGGGAGGGGTCTTAGGGGGTGGGGGGAGGAGCAGAATTCCATAGCCTTTAGTTTCCTATCGCGTTATTGTTACTCATTCCATGTCCATTGTTCCAGTCGTTGTACAGATTGTCTTCCTGTTTTCTGTAATAATTATGGGTCCCACATATGGAGAAAGCTTGAAGTCTTTCAAGGCGTTGTATCCATAATGCCATTTGAAACTTTCGTCAGCTCTATGAAATAAATGCTGTTATCCCCATTTTACAGATGAGAAAAATGAGGCCTCACAGAGGATGAAGGCTTGGTCTAAGATCACTCAGCTAGGAACCTTAGGAGGCAAGATAAAAAACCTCGGCTTTCCTGACCCCAAGCCCAGTCCTCCAGGGTTGCACCGGAGTGTTGGGGGGTATATTCAATCTGAGCCTAAGCTTGCTTGGCACAGGCTCACGATCCAGAGAGACCCTCCAGAAATATGCTTGAATAAAAAAACAATTTGGGTTGTTGGCCCCAGGCAGGGCCTTTTAAAAAACAAACAAAGCAACCCTAATGGGTTGTTCTTTTGGAAACGAAGGATGCAGCGTCCTTGGGTTCTAGGTTCAGGTTTGAAAGTATAAACCAGAGGTGCTTTTACCATGAGGGACATTTACCCTACCTGGGATGGCTAGAGCTGGGATTCCAACCTTTTCCAGTTTGAGAAAGGAGATTAGGGAAAACAGTTTCCGACACCACACACACATCTACAGCTCTATGGTGGTGTTCCTCTTTAGGTCTCAGTTTTATCTCCTCCCCTACCCCCCCCCCCCCATCTAGATGCCAAGTTTTAATCCTCTCTTTGGAGAGAAAAGTTACATAGTTAGGGTATCCAAACTCACACGGCCTTAAGGTATCAGAGGGAACTTGGACAACTTCCTCCTAGTGTATACTTGTCCAATACATATTGGCCAGACCTATTCAGGCCATCCCAGTCCCCTTAAGTCAGTGACATGATCTCCAAGCAGTTTGTTGATCTTTATCTGTGGATCTTCATGCTCCTTTGCCTTATTGTAGAGGGCCTCACTAACAGTCTTCTCCATCACAGGAGCTTCATCCAGAGCCTGCAGGCCATATGACAGGTCTTCTACCTCTGACTTAGGATATTTTCCAGAACAGGATGTCCTCTCCTTTTGATTAGGCCCTGAAGAATTTTCTCTGTATGCTGTCTTCTTTTTAGACTGCTCTCGGAAGAACTTTAAGAAGGGTTTCGGGGCCATATCACGATGGCTAAAGTAATAAACCATGGAGAAACAGAGGTAGAACTCCAGGGAACTCCATATTTATTGTCTTATTGGTAGAAAACTCATAGTCCAGATAGAAATTCTGGGACAAAAATGGGGACAATAACAATTGTACTACTTAGCTCACAGGGTTGTTAAACAACAACAGTAAGTTTTAAAGTGCCAGATAACTGCTGTTATTGCTGATATATATAATAAATATAATACTCTTACTCTCATCTTTTTCTATGGGTTCAGATTGAAGTGGTCTTGGGATGTTTCATTATTTTTGTAATATCTGTTTTGTTGGGGTTTTTTTAACCCTTACCTTCCGTCTTAGAATCAATACTGGGTATTGGTTCTAAAGCAGAAGAGTTATAAATGCTAGGCAACAGGGGTTAAGTGACTTGCCCAGGATCCCACAGCTAGGACGTGTCTGAGGTCAGGTTTGTTTTTTTTTTAAACCCCTACCTTCCATCTTAGAATCAATACTGGGTGTTGCTTCCAAGACGGAAGCATGGTAAGGGCTAGGCAATGGGGGGTTAAGTGTCTAGGGGCACACAGTTGGGAAGTGTCTGAGGTCACTTTTGAACCCAGGACCTCCGGTCTCTGGGCCTGGCTCTCAATCCACTGAGCCACCCAGCTGCCCCCTGTAATATCTGTTGACTGAGAAAAAAATTTCTTATGAAAGTTACAGGCAATTCAGTAATGCTTGAAGGGAATTTGTCTTTTCTTATTCTCAATAACTACCGCCTCCCTTTGAAAAAATTATAATACCAGACAATGTTTGTATTTAGTCCATAGAAAATATGTTTGCTTATGTAAGAATTGAAATATGGATTTCCCCAATCCCCTTGGGCCCTTTTCACATTAACCTCCAGGATGGGAATCTCTTTTCCAAAAGGGAAAAAACCAAACTAAGGAAAATGGGTACTGTTGAAAGAAAAACTAAAGTCAAGTAAAAAAAACATTTATGTCTATGCTGAATATACAAAGAAAGGTTTTTAAAAAAAAAAAAACTCTCTACCTTCAAGGAGCTCCCAGTCTAATGGGGGAGCAGGGGGGGACCTCACCTGTAGCCAGCATATCACTATTTCTTCTCAAACTGGGAATTCTTCATAGCCCCAAATTTAATTTAAATCCTTCATTTTATAGATGAGCATAGGGAGCATCAGAGAAATTAAGTGATTTGCCCAAGATCACATAGTCTTTCCAGTTTTGAAATAAGTGGGATGTTGTTCTTAGGTAACCTTAGGTTTGCAGATTGAGAGCCTGAACCTTTGCTTTCTGAGACATTGAGTTGAAAAAAGAGAAGCTTTAAGGGGAGATGTGATGTCTGTGTTCAGATATTTGAACAAAGTTTCTCATGTGGATGACAAATGGAAGCAGAGAGGAGGAAATTGTCGAGACAGAGTTCAGTTCTATAAAAAGAAGAACTTCCTAACCCTCCATTTTTCTTCCATGTTCTCCTATTTCCATTCACAAAATCCATACCCTAGTTTTTATTGTTATTACAGTTGGGTCTGACTCTTTGTGAGCCATTTGGGGTTTTCTTGGCATAGATACCAGAGCGGTTTGCTATTTCTTTCTCCAGCCCATTTTACAGATGAGGAAATTGAGGCAAATGGGGTTAAGTGACTTCACAGGATCAGACAGAACTCAGATCTTTCTAAGTAACTCTATCCACTGAGCCATCCAGCTGCCTCATTTTATATATACTTTGTGATTATTTATCTTGTGTATATTATGTACACTTCTACCCCCAGGAGAACACAAGCTCTTTGAGGAGGGCAAAGAGATCATCTTTGTATCCTAGAACAATATCTTGTACACAGAAGGCACTCAGTAAATGTTTGATGCATTGATATAATTATGAAACTCCATCTCAGCACACCAGGGAGCATAATTAGGTCCCTTCCACCTCAGAGGTCCTAAGAGGCTAATAAAAATCTCAAAACTGCCAGATTAACAACAACAACAACAACAAAAACAAAGTAAAGTGAGCAGAACAGAAGAACAGTGTATACAACTGGAAATGGATGGGGGCATCTGGTTGACTCAGTGGATTGAGAAATCATATTGTACCATGGTCAACTATGAAGGACTAAAGCATTATCAGCAGAACAAGGTCCCACGATAACCTCAAAGGACTCATGATAAAATTGCTACCCACAGCTGTTGGAATCTGATTGCAAATCTAAGCACGCCATCTTCTACTTCTTTCCTTCATGTGTTTTTTATTTTATGTATGATATGTGTCTTTTGTCATGGCATGGGGATTATGGAAACAAGTTCGTATAAAAGCCCTGGCATAATCTATATCAGACTATTGGGTACCTTGAGGAGAGGAAGAGAGGGAGAACATTTCAATCACAAAACGTCAGAAAACAATGGCCAAAGATTGTTTCTGTGAGTAATTTTAAAAAAAATAAAAGAAAGTTTCAAAAAATGTTTACTCTGTGCCAGGAATTGGGCTGGGTGTTGGGGAATCCAGTGATGTGGTTCCTGTCCTCAAGTAGCTTGCTTTCTCTTGTAAGAATACAGCTTCACAGATAAATAGATACAGGATATATACAAATAAACACAATGTAGTGAGAAGCACCCATAACTGGGGGTATCAGAGAAAGCCTCTTGAAGGAGCTGTTATTTGAGCTGATCCTGGAAGGGGTCTTGGGATCCTAGGAGGCAAAAATGCAGAAGGAGAGATTACAGGAATGGAGGAGAGCTTGCACAAAGACATAAAAACAGGAAACAGATGGGGGCAGGTGGGTGGCTCAGTGGATTGAGAGCCAGGCCTACAGATGGGAGATCCTAGGTTCAAATCTGGCCTCAGACACTTCCCAGCTGTGTGACCCTGGGCCAGTCACTTAACTCCCATTTGCCTAGCCCTAACCACTCTTCTGCCCTGGAACCAATACATAGCATTGATACCAAGACTATAACATCTGTCCCCTTCTCTTCACTCTGATGGCCAGCATCCCAGTTCACATGTGTCCTCTTTTTAAAAAAATAAAATTGATAGCTTTTTTTTTTTATATCACTAGACTTTCCCCAGGATCCTTCCATTACCCTTCCCAGAAAATTAAGCCATATAACATCTTCACATTTTTCTTCTTGATGCCATATTTTTTTTTTTTTTGTAATTTACAGCATTCACTTTGATGGTTTTGTGGTTGGTCTTTCCATTTACATCATTGTAATCATTGTGTATATTGTTTTCCTGGCTCAGTTTGCTTCATTCTGCATTAGATTGTGTAAATCTTTCCATGTATGCTATATTTTAATATTATCATGTGCATCATTTTAAATAGCACATTAATATTCCACTACATTCATGTACCATAATTTGTTTATCCATTTCCCAATAAATGGACCTTGGCTTTGTTTCCAATTCTTTGCTAACACAGAATACTGCTTTGAATATTTTGGTATATATGAGGACTTTTTTCAAATCTTTACCTTCTGTTTTAGGACTATATTAATTCTAAGGCAGAAGAGCAGCAAAGAAAGGCTAGGCAGTGGGGGTTAAGTGACTTACCCAGGATCACACAACTAGGAATTGTCTGTTCCCATCTCCAGACTTGGCTTTCCATCCACTGAGCCACCTAGGCTATCCCCTGGGGTGTTTTTTTCTTATCAATGGCCTCCTTGGGATATAAACCTCTTAGTAGAATCTTTGAGTTAAAGGGGATAGACATTTTAGTAACTTTTTTGCTTTCCTAAATGGTTGTATTAATCCACCACCAATGTACCTATCTTCCCACAGCCCTTCCAACATTAACTAGTACTACAATATCAGCTTTGACAATTTATTGGGTATGAATAATAGTCTTCTTTTGAGGTGGAGCAAGGATCTAAGTTTATTGATTATATCAGGTTTATTGGTTAGCTCAGCATCATAATCATAATGATATAGGTCTCCAGGGCTCTCTTGAAATCAGGGATGGCTGGGATTTTGTCAGGCAGTCTGATAAACAGATTTTTAGGAGCTCATTATTCAACCCTTCCTTTGACCATCCCAAGATGTCTTTAACTGGTGATAGCTAATTAAGAGGTGGTTCATTGGGGGCAGCTGGGTAGCTCAGTGGATTGAGAGCCAGGCCTAGAGATGGGAAGTCCTAGGTTCAAATCTAACCTCAGACACTTCCCAGCTGTGTGACCCTGGGCAAGTCACCTGACCCCCATTGCCTACCCTTACCACTCTTCCGCCTAGGAAGCCAATACACAGTATTAATTCTAAGACGGAAGGTAAGGGCTTAAAAAAAAAAAAAAGAGTGGTTCATCAACCTATTCTCCTCTTTCCATCTCCATAAGTAGAGAGGACATGTAAGCCAGAAAAGGACCCTTGGGATATTGGAATAAAAGCTATTCCTTGGGATTCCTAAAGACAAAGAAAATGCAAAAAAGCAGCACACCCAATGGCACCTCTGCCCCAGATCCCAGACACTGGAATCCACAGTAATTCTCCCTAATATATAGGAATTGGATAATAATCTTCAAATTGCTTCCAGTCTTTTCCCTCTCTAGACCAATCTCCAACAGGTGCTGAATCGATACTCCTTAAATCCTGCACTGGCCATATTTTCTCCCTAATAACTCAGAAAGCTGAGTCACCTCTCCCAGTACTTTGGCCCATTCAAACTCTTCTTCATGCCTGGAATGCTCTCTCTCCTCACCTCCACCTGGTAGAACCCCTCACTTCCTTCGAAACTCATGTCAAATGCCCTCTGCTACAGTTAGATGATCTGGGAGTGTGGCACATCTTCCCCACTTCCTCAGCCCAAGAAATGACTTGGTGGCTCCTTTGGTATTTGCTGAACGAGCTCTTTCCCTTGAGTAGAATGTAAATTCCTTCAGAGCAGGGTCGGTTTCCCTTTCTTTCATCTTTGTACCTCTATCCCCCAGCACGCAGCAGGCCCTTAATAAATGCTTGTTCAACGAATGAATCAACTACAGAAAGGGAAGACTTCTATTGTATGTGTACACATGTGTATGTGTTTATATCTATCTCTCTACACACACATATATATACACTGCTGTATGCAGGAAAAGGAAAGTGTTTGTTTTTAAGCTCTTACCTTTCTTCTTGGGATCAGTACTGTGGATTGGTTCCTAGACAGAAGAGTGATAAGGGTTAGGCAATGGGGGTTAAATGACTTGCCCAGAGTCACACAGCTGGGAAGTGTCTGAGGCTAGATTTGAACCCAGGACCTCCTACCTCTGCCTCCCAATTCACTTTTAATATTTTATTTGATCCTAATGAAAATTTTTTGTGTCCAATTTCTGCCCACTCTAACACATCCTCCAAGTAGTTGGTCAGAGTGATACCGTGTCACTTATCTGCTCAAGAAACTACTGCGGCTTCCTTTTGCCAGTAGCATCAAATACAGACTCCTCTGTTTGGTATTTTAAAGTCTTCACAATGTGGCTTGGGCTTCCTGAAATGAGGGTAGACAGGCCAATGAGGGCCAGTCCTTGGAGTATTAGTAGGTGTTTTTTGTTTGATTTTAATCCAAGCAACCACAGAGACTTGGGGGAAGCTGGATCCCTGCCATGATGACTATGAGGATTTTTAATGTATAGTGACATAAATTGGCTGCAGAGCTAGAAAAACTAGAAACTCAGGTCTCTGAGCTGGAACCGAGTGGGCTTACAAGAAGGGCAACCCACCCTTTCTTCATTCTCCTTTCCTGTGCAGGAGGCAAGAATGCTTGTAGTTAGCTCCTTAGAGCCAGGTAGGGAAAGGGCTTCTCTGTCTCCTCTGGTTACTAGCTGCTCCTCTTTCTTTTCCTCTTTTTTAAACCTTTACCTTCCATTTTAGGATCAATGCTAAGTATTGGTTTCAAAGTATTAGAGCAATAAGGGTTAGGCAATTGGGGTTAAGTGACTTGTTCAGGGTCATACACAGCTAGGAAGTGTCTGAGCATATATTTGAACCCAGGAACTCCCGTCTCCAGGCCTGGTTCTCTATCCATTGAGCCACCTAGCTATCCCCAATAAATACCTTTTCTAAAAAGTAATTAAAGAAACAGCTAGTTAGTACAGTGATCAGAGAGCTGGGTCTGGAGTTGGCAGGAATCATCTTTAACTCAAATCTGACCTTAGACGCTTCCCAGCTATGTGACTCTGGGCAAGTCTTAACCCTGTTTACCTAGTCCTTGCCTCAGTTTTGTCTTAAAAATGATACTAAGAAGGTAAGAGTTAAAAAAAATAGCTAATGAAGTTTGGTTGTATAATTGTTAATAGGAAAGCACACCGATAGGGGCTCATAAGCAACTGAATCAGAAGCATATAACTTCTATGAATTAACCTTAGAACCCGGAGAAGAGCAGCAGTAGCCTCTCTGGGACCAAAACTGCCTGTAGAAGCCCCGGGTGAGGTGGGGGAAAAGATGAGAACAGCCCTCGGGTAGCTGCTATGGACTATCTTTTCAATCCTGTTGTGTATCTCTTCTTTTCCTCCACTCTGAGTTCTGGGGAAATTGGCTTACTTACTATCCCCAGCATAAAATATTCCATTTTCCTTCTCTATGCATCTGCCCAGACTGTCTCCTTCCTACACCTTGTATGTCCCCTCCTTGTCTCTATCTCCTGAAATCTCCAACTCCCTTCAAAACTTAATTCAAGAGCCATATCCCTCAAGAAGTCTTTCCTGACCCCTCAAGTTATTCATTACCGTTACTCCAAACTCGAAAGACTTTGTGTCAGAGGCTGGGGTTATAAAAAATGAGAGAAAAGGGCACAGATGAAAAAATTGTAACTGTGTTTGCTTTCAAACAGCTTCCATTCCGCGGAGGAGAAATAATGTGTACATCTGCAGTTTTTGTATTTTCTAATGGCAGCTCTGAAGGTCTGGGGTTCAAACCCCACATCTGACACAGGGTGAAGGATTCCAGGCAGGTCACTGAAACTCTCAGTGTCTCAGGATGCTTTCTGCCTGGTTTTTTATCCAAGTAACCACATGGAGACTTTGGGGGAAGCTGGTTTCCAGTAATGATGACTCAGGGGTTACTTTATGACTGTAAGTTGCAGTTGTTGTAAGTTGTTGATTGGTGGAGGTATCTGCAGCTTTTAGTGTATCTTTTATCCCTTATCTGGTTAAGAATACATTTCCTATTCATAGCTGTGAGATGTATTTGATCTGTTTCTCTTTGAAATTTTTAAATAGATTGATCATTCATGTTTAAGTTGATTGTCCATTAAACAGTACGGAGATATATGACATAAAGTGTTGGTCTAACCCAGTGATTCCCAGAGTGGGCGCCACTGCCCCCTGGTGGGTGCTGCAGCGATCCAAGGAAGCGGTGATGGCCACAGGTGCATTTGGGGGCAGTGAATAACTGTAAGGGGACAGTGATAGTATGTGACAGGAGGCGCTAAGTAATATTTTTTTTCTGGAAAGGGGGTGGTAGGCCAAAAAAGTTTGGGAACCACTGGGCTAGCCCTAATTTCTGCCAGACTGATTTCCAGTTTTCCTAACAGACTTTTTAAAAAATCAAATAAGGAGTTTTTTCCTAGATAATTTATGTTTTCCAGTTTAATAAATACTGAATTATTAGGTTCCTTTTTTTTCTTGATTCTTCCTTATCGATTCCTTTATTTGTCTCCGTTTTTCAACCAGGACTATATATGGTTGTTGTTTTCTAATCCTTAATTTCCATCTTAGAATCAATACTAAGTATTAGTTTCAAGGCAGAAGAGTGGCAAGGACTAGGTAATTGGGATTAAGTGACTTGCTCAGGGTCAAATAGCTAGAATTTCTTACTAGCAATTTTTTCTTTTTTCTCTCCCTTTTTCTCTCCCTTGCTTTCCATCTTAAAAACAATACTGTATTGGTTCAAAGGCAGAAGGGCAGTAATGGTTGGGCAATGAGGGTTAAATGACTTGCCCAGGGTCACCCAGCCAGGAAGTGTCTGAGGCCAGATTTGAACTCACTTTCAAAGATTCTAAGGATTGACTGCCCTCCAGTCAATCCCTGACCAAGAATTTGGTACTTTGTCAAAATGAGTTGTCCCAACTCACAAAAGACTTGTATACATATGGTTACAAATTGTTTCTTAAGGAAAACAACAATGTAAATAGCTAGAGCAGTGATTCCCAAAGTGGGCACTACCATCCCCTGGTGGGTGCTGCAGCAATCCAGGGAGGTGGTGATGGCCACAGGTGCATTTATCTTTCCTTTAAATTGCTATTAAAATTTTAAAAAATTAATTACCAGGGGGCTAAGTATTATTTTTTTTCTGGAAAGGAGGCGGTAGGCCAAAAAAAGTTTGGGAACCACTGACTAGAGGAATAGTCAGTGCTCATGGCTAGACTGTGCCAATATGATAAAAAATCACAATACTTCCAAAGTTACTTTACACTTTTAATGCCTTGCCAATCAAATGACCAAGCAAACAGTTTATAGAACTTAATAAAATACTAATGAAATTCATTTGGAAAAAAGAAAAGATCTAGAATATCAAGGGATATCTTGAAAAGAAATAAGGATGAAGGGAGAATAGCACTTGCAGACCTAACATTATATTATAAGGCAGCAGCTATCAAAACTTTATAGTAGAGGCAGCTAAGAGGATTGAGAGCAAAGTCTAGAGACAAAAGGTCCTGGGTTCAAATTTGACTTCAGATACTTCCTTTTTTAAAATTTCATAACAAATTTCCACATAAATTTTCCAGTCATATAATTCGTATTGTCTCCCTCCCTTCTTCCCTCTCCCCCCTCCCTTTCCCAGAGTTGACAGGCAGTTCAATCTGAGTTATACAAGTATCAAATCTGACCTCAGACACTTCTGAGCTGTGTGATCCTGGGCAAGTCACTTAAACTCTACTACCTAACCCAGGGTTCGGCAACGTATGGTTCTCGAGCCATATCTGGCTCTTTTAAGGGCCAGATATGGCTCTTTCTGCAGGAACCATAAAGTCAATTTTTTTTCAGGCTCTGTTACAGGAGCCGCACTGTGAGCACTGTATGGCTCTCACGAAATTACATTTTAAAAAATGTGGCATTTATGGCTCTCCCAGCCAAAAAGGTTGCTGACCCCTGATAGACCTTACTACTCCTCTTCCTTGGAACCAATGCACAGTGTCGATTCTAAGATGGAAGGTAAGATTTAAGAAGAAAAAAAAAAAGGGGAGTCATTGGCTAAATGTAGACCAGCCTTTCACTGTGTGTTAGTTAAAATCACCTGGGGTTCTATTTGGAAGGACTGAACCTCAATATAGTGTTTGACAAACTTCTGTGGACCTGTGGGGGTCCTTAAAACTACATTTCCTGTGGTCCAACAGGTTTCATGGGTTTCCTGTTTTGGATGACGTATTAAAGGTGAGGGACTGTTTTAAGTAGGGGGGAGTGACTTGGAACTTCCTCTTTAGTTACCTGAGCTCGAGGAGAGAGGAAGGTAAATGGCTGAGGTGAGGTTGGAATAGGTTTTTCTTACAGGCGCATGGTCAGTTTATCTCTATCAGCAAGGCTTTTATTAAAATACTATTCTCCCTTTTGATCTCGGCCCTCATCATTTTTAATCATAACAGTTTGGCGAACCAGAAGGTCGAAATTCGAACTCTCAATCTTCCAGATAGCCTAACAATTTTTTAAAATTTCTTTTGCCAATTGATTTCATGCACCCCCGTGACTCACTTAGCCATGCATCCTTGGCTGACTTTTTCAGGGGTGTGTGTGTTAAGTTTTTATAATCATAATGTCTGAACTATAATCTATATTGCAAGTCAATTTTTACTCCTTTCGAAGTAAACTCAGGGGGGTAATGTTAATTCTCAGAAGGAAATGTATGTTTTATAATCTATAATGTAAAGTTTAAATTCTTTGAAAGTAATTTCAGGATAAGGATTTTGCCATCTCCCTAGAATCCAGACGACGAACCTGTTTGGTGGAGGTACCAAAAGATGCCTGAAGAGCCTTCACTGGATCATGAATATCCAATTTGAACTTTGGGGCACAGTTGATCTGAACTATGGGGTTGGATGCATTTGTTTTGAATGGACAGTTTATGCCAGAAAGGAGGACTGCCCCCTTAATGGTTTTTTGTCAATGTACCGAACATTGGTTTTGTTCTTTCTCCCTTTTATCTCTAAATTATTGTAAACTCTAATTTGATTATATTTTCCTGATCCATTGGGGAGATTTATCTCCTAAAGGATCACAGGGGGGTAATGTGTTAGTTAAAATCACCTGGGGTTCTATTTGGAAGGATTGAACCTCAATAGAGTGTTTGACAAACTTCTGTGGACCTGTGGGGGTCCTTAAAACTACATTTCCCGTGGTCCAATGGGTTTCATGGGTTTTGGATGAGAGGAATATAAATTTAAGAAAGAAACATTATTGGGGTTTCAGCCATAACAGAAACTCACCAGAAGAATCTTATTCCTGTCTTCATTACCAACTGAAGCAGAAGCAGTTAGAGGGGGAGGGGTTTGAGAATCAGGAGTGTTTTACTCCCTCCTTTCCTCACTGTAGCCTGTCAATCTCTGGCTCTTGACTTAAGCTCTATTTGGCCCTGAAAGCATTTATCTGCTTCTCCAAAACTATCTGTTATTATAATCATAACAGTATTAAAGGTGAGGGACTGTTTTAAGTAGGGGGGAGTGACTTGGAACTTCCTCTTTAGTTACCTGAGCTCGAGGAGAGAGGAAGGTAAATGGCTGAGGTGAGGTTGGAATAGGTTTTTCTTACAGGCGCGTGGTCAGTTTATCTCTATCAGCATGGCTTTTATTAAAATACTATTCTCCCTTTTGATCTTGGCCCTCATCATTTTTAATCATAACAACTGGATGCAGTAATCTCTCCACTAGACAGATGGCAGGTTTTAGGGGTGAATGTCAGTTACCTGATTTCTAGGAATAAGTTAATTAAATTGAGGGTCTTGACAGGCAAGTGAGAAAAAACACCTCATTGGAATGAGCCACTGAGAAAGTCAGAGACATAGAAACAAAGAAAATATATAGAAAATAAACAAAGATACACTTGGAACTCCAGTGATATTAGACTTAGATTAGAACACTGAGCCACCAATGGGAGGAACAGGATTAACAATAGACCCATAGGGATTTATGAGAAAGAACACTACCCACATCCAGAGAAAGAACTGTGGGAGTAGAAACACAAAAGAAAAACATTTGCCTGATCACATGGGTCAATGGGGATATGATTGGGGATATTGACTCTAAACAATCACTCTAGTGCAAACATTAATAATATGGAAATAGGTCTTGATCAATGATACATGTAAAATCCAGTTAAATTGCTCATTGGCTATGGGAGGAGGGGAGGGAAATAACATGAATCATGTAACCATGGAAAAATATTCTTAACTAATTAATTAATTAAAAAAAACAATTGACCCATCAGGGAGTTTGGCTAACACAGAGAACTAGGAGATGCTAGGGAGATGGAAGGGCTGATGTCTAAACTAGGGAGAAAATAGACAGTGGAGAGACTAAGATTCCTGAGATGAGGAAGTGGAGGGAACTGTAGTAGTTATATGGAGAGGCAGGTCCTGTAAAATCAGGATAACAATATTTGCATGACCTGCCATTGAGGAAATTGCTAGTGAAATGGGAAGAGTTGTTATTATTTCCTTTATATTCTTTATAAGCTCCTCTGCCTTCTTTTAATTGATTTTTTTCAATGAACCAACATCAACTTTTCTCTTCCCCTCACCTGCCCCCAATTAAAAACAAAACAAGACACCCTTGGGACAAATATGTATAGTTGAGCAAAACAAATTCCCACATTGGCCTTGTCCAAAAAAGTACCTTGATTCTTTTAAATCTAAAGTTTATTGATAGTAGGGTACAATGGAAGGAGTTCTGGTTTTTGGAGTCCAATGAGATGATTATAAATGATGCAGAGGCAGCTAGTTGGCTAGAGCCAGACCTGGAGACAGGAGGCCCTGGGTTCAAATCTAGTCTCAGACACTTACTAGTTGTGTGATCCTGAGCAAGTCACTTAACACCTAGCCTTTGCTGCTCTTCTGCTTTAGAACTGATAGTAAGGCAGAAGGTAGGGACATTGAGGGGCTTGGTGGACAGGGAGTCCGACTCAGAGAAGGGAGGTCCTGGGTTCAAATTAGACCTCAGACACTTCTTAGCTGTGTGACCCTGGGCAAATCACTTAACTCCAATTGTCTAGGTCTTAACACTCTTCTGCCTTTGAACTGATACTTAATATTGATTCTAAGGTCAGAGGTAAGAGTTTAAAAAAAAAAAAAGGATGCATCTGAAGATTAGTAGTGTAGGGTGTGTTGAAACCAAGGAAATTATTAGAGAATACTAGAGGATGGGAGTTGTCTCTCCTCTCCTCCTCAGGGAATTAGGAGACTAAGAGGACAGTTCTTCTAGGACTAGAGGAGGCTAGAGATGATGGAGGAGAAAGGGTCAGGATCCAGGATTCCTGGAGCCTGAGAGCTTTTTCTTCCCGGAAGAGGTAGACCTTAACCACTAAAGATAGATGAAGCAGAATTAGCTTCCCTCTTTGAGTTTCCCTGTTCTCTGAAAAAGGAGGAGCTCAGACAGGACTCCGGCTAAGACCCTTCCAGCCCTGACATTCTATGACCCTCTGCAACTCTGCCTTACTCATACTACTTTGGGAAATCCAAATCAGGTGCTCTTGCTTCAGAACCACAATGCCTGATCCCCCGGTGGGTAACTGGCAGGCCACAGGAGGCCAGTGACATGTGTGCTCATTTATCTCTTGTGAATCGCTCTATCCTTTGCTACTTCCAAAGCCCCTAAAGTTTCTTTCTTTCTTTTTCTTTCTTTTCTTTTCTTTTTTTTTTTGTAGCTGTGATTACATTGAAGGGATTAGGCATCCTTCCCCCTCTCCCCCATCTCCCGACAATGGGATTTCTTTGATGTGGTTGGAGGATAGCAGAGAGATTTTTTTACTCCAGGGAACCAAATCTTAATCTTCCTAATTCTTTCAGGATCAGAGTTGGGTTAAGCCCATTACATCCCAGCTCTTTCATCCCCCCAGGATATCAGATCCCCAGCACTGTCAGGTCTCAGAGTTACCAAGAGTCTGTCAGATATGAAGAAAGAACAAAAGGCGAGGATTCCCTGAACTCCGGGGAACCTCCAAAGAGATGCAATATCACAAATAATCTTGGGGAATTTCCCCCTTTCTTATCCCTCTTGCTCTCTGGTTCTTTGTTCCTTTTTCTTTCCTTCTTTTCTCTTTTCTTTCTACCTCCCTTTCCCTTCCTCCCTTCCATCATAAATTAATGTCTGGAAGAGACCTAAGAAGACAATCGAGTCCAACACCCTCAATTTTACAGATATTAGAAAACTCAGGAAAGGTTAATTGATTTGCTCAGGCTCACAAAGCTAAGTATCCGACGCAGAATTTGAAACTCAGGTTTCCCAATGACAAGTTTAGCGCCCTAGTCCTCTCCCTCGTTCTCTCCCTGAATCCGCCTCTCTCATTTTAGGGTTCAGAAAAATGAAAATGAAAGTAGAATATGGGCAGCCGCTCCGGACCAGGCTTGATACATGGTGTTTCTTGCTCGCATTTTCCCAATTCCAAGAATATACTTCAGGCTGTCGCTGGGCTCCACTTGTCGCCGTTCTCTGCCCCAGCCCCGGGCTCCGGCATCGGGAACGACTGATTCCTCACATGTCTCCCAGGAAGGGTGGGAAGGGTGCAATGGAAGGCGGAGGGATGGACGGAAGAAAGGGAAACGAATGGAGAGCTAATGTATGAAACCTCCTCATCCTCAGACTTTGGCGGGACAGGGAGTCGGCCTGTCGGTGGGAAGGAGCTCCAGACCCAGGACTAGGAGGGAAGGGCAGCCCGAGCCGGGGAGAAGAGAGAGGGAGCGCCGTCCTCCAGCAGGGGGCCCCCTGAGCCTGTCCCTTGGTCTAGGGCAGCCAAAGGAGAAGGGGATAGATCCGGAGAGGGAAGAGATTCTGACCGTTCAGCGACGGGGAGTGGGGAAAGGACTGCAAGCCAGGGGGGCAGGAGAGGACGACTTCGAAGCATTAAAACTCTGCCGCTCTCGGTCCGGGTGGAAATCCTTCGAGGCGAATTCTAGCAGCCCGGGAGGAGAAGGGAGGAGAGGCAGAGTGGAGAGGTGTGGAGGGCAGGGCAGGATAGCTCTTTTTCCAGACGCTCGCAGCCCCACAGCTCAACCCTGGGGTGCGAGGCTAGAAGCGCTGGGGGGATGCGGTGCGGGCCAAGGGCTAGGAGGGAAGTTGGCGGGAGAGGTGTGGGTGGGCCGGGTCAAGGGGCAGGAGCAGGGGCAGCGGCAGGGGCAGGAGGGGGTGTGGACAGGGGCGGAGTGGCTGGGAGGAGGAGGAGGAGGAGGAGGAGAAGGAAGAGGAGGAGGGCGGAGCTCCCGGAGCAGAGGCGAGAGACGCTGGGGAGGAGGCGCGGGCTGGCGGGCCGGCCAGCGTTG
>NC_058133.1:484132736-484145862 GCF_016433145.1 Gracilinanus agilis | reverse complement strand
GAAGCGCTGGGGGGATGCGGTGCGGGCCAAGGGCTAGGAGGGAAGTTGGCGGGAGAGGTGTGGGTGGGCCGGGTCAAGGGGCAGGAGCAGGGGCAGCGGCAGGGGCAGGAGGGGGTGTGGACAGGGGCGGAGTGGCTGGGAGGAGGAGGAGGAGGAGGAGGAGAAGGAAGAGGAGGAGGGCGGAGCTCCCGGAGCAGAGGCGAGAGACGCTGGGGAGGAGGCGCGGGCTGGCGGGCCGGCCAGCGTTGTGAGACCGGGCCGGACCCGGAGCTGGAGCTCGGTCTCTGGGCGCCCAGTGAGTCACCAACACGTGCAGTAGGTCTTGCACACCCGACGGGCGGAGAGCACGCTGGGGGCGAAGAGGAGAAACCCTACCGGAGCACACCGCTCCCCCTCCGCCCATCCCCAAACTTTCGAGGGGCCTTCCCCCGCTCCCGCCCCCCACCTCAGCCCTTCATCTTTTCTTTCCTCCTCGCCAGTCCGGGCTCGCCCAGGCCACCCCGAGGGAGGAGGTTCTTAATGGGCCCTCCCTGGAGGGCTGAGCCCGAGCGCAGGGAGGACGCGCAGCCCGGCGCGGTGCGGAGGGTTCGAGGGGCCGGACGGCGGCGGGGAGCGGGGCTGTGGCCCCTGCTCTCCTCTCCTCTCCCCCTCCCGCGGGTGCGCCCCCTCCCGAGCGGAGCTGGATTGCAGGGCGCCGGTCGGGCCGCCAGCGGGAGAGGAACTGCGACTAGATGGACGGCACCGGGACTTGTCAGCGCCGGAGCCAAGGGCAGGTAACAGGGACGCAGAGAGCACGGCGAGCCCACGCACTGCCACAGGGGGCGGCTCCCTGACCCCCACCACCCCGCTGGGCACTGGCCTTGATTGCCTTTTCCCGAAGTTTCCCGCCCTTCCCCTCCCCTGGCGTTTCTGGAACCCAAGAGGACGGGTCACCTGGCTAGCTCCCGAGGGCTGGCCCTGGGCAAAGGCGGGTTGGGGGTCTCTGCCCGTTTTCCCCACCCTCGCTGCCCCTGGCTCAAGCCTGGAAGGAGCGACCCCCGAGCTGAGCGTCCTAGGCTCCGCCGAAACTGGTAGACATCCGGGCTTAACCCTTTGACGGCCCGGCCATGTGGGGCCTCCTTCAGTTTCTTGGGCGTATTTTCTTCGGTGGGGGTGGGGCGGGGCAGGACTGGGCAGTGGGCACTCACAGGAAATCTCCCTGCTTCGAAGCGGGAGGGTGCTTAAAGGTCAGCGAGGTCGGGGAGCCCCGAGGCCCTCACCTGGAGTTGGTCTGCGACGCACCCCGATCCCTACCCCTCGCACCCCTGGATTCCGTGGGAGGATGGGAGTTGAGGATTGGGTCTTTGTGGGCGAGATGAGAGTGTCAGTTCAACTGGCCTACAAAGTCCCAGTTCTCGGTTCCCAGGACCTGCGCCCCCTCCTCTCCCATGAGTCCCCTCCCCTCCTGCCCCCTCTCTTTTTCTTCCACTCCAAGACCCCAGTCCCGAGTAGATGAGAGATCTACAGTGGCTGCCTGTCCCCTTCTCAGGCCTGAGCGGGATAGAAGAATCAGGACATTTCAGAATTGCCGCCTAGGCAGGGTTAAATAATGGGAAAAAGGGGCGACCTCCACCCCATGCTTGGGGAATTTACGGATCTTTGAGCAATACTGCGATTGACAACTTAGTGAACCGTCCATGCTAACCACAACTCCCAAAACAAAAGAGATCCTAAAGGTGTTTGGGACTATTTATCCCATTAAGGCTGGCCTGCTCATTGCACTGCTCAGTCTGAGAGGCTCAGGGCCAGCCCCCAACTTCGCTCGACTTTTGTGGGCCTGCCTCTGTTTCTTCAGCTGGAGAATGAGTTCATTCTGGACGAGCCTGGGGGAGGGGGAAATTTGACAGCTCAACAGCATTTTAGGAAGGAAGAAAACAGGCAAAGTTACAGAATTTGGGAACCTTTGAGAAGGCATTTTCCAGAGACAAGGGGCAATCCCTGGCTTCTTTTGAAGCCGAGTTTTCCATAAATTTAAAGGGTTTGAAGAATTTAATGCTGGAAAGAGTTCCCCCTAGTTGTTATCCTAGTAGCAGGGAACAGTAGAAGTTCACCTTGATGTCATCCTCTAAAACGATCTCCATAATGTCCCTGGGAGGTATTAATCCTCATTTAATAATAACACTTAAATTTTCTGAGGTGCTTTAAGGTTTGCAAAGTACATATATATAGCTATATATGACATCTTGTTTGAGGCTTGCAACAACCTTACTATTATCCCACTTTACAGATAAGGAAACTGATGGGGGGGGGGGGAGAGAGAGAGAGAGAGAAGAGAGGGAAAAGGGAAGGAAGGAGAGAGAGAAAGAGAAGGGAGGGAAGGAGGGAGAGAGGAAGAGAGAGAGCAGAGAGGGAAAGGGAAGGAGAGAGAGAGAGAGAGATATCAATTTGACCAACCTTACACAGCTAGTAAACTATAATGATGCACCAGAGTTGGATAGAGATCCTCTATGGCTGGCCTAAGTACTTGAGAGCTGGTATCCTTCCCCCACCCTGCCAAAACTAGGATTCTAGTCCTGCTTTAAGGAGGAAATTGCAGCAGCCCATGTATCTTCATCAATGAAAAAAGGAGATTAAGTTCTAGAAAAAGGAAAAAGAGAATTGCAACTGTTTATTATCCTAGTAGTATGTGGCGGAACCAATCAATTCACAAGCCTTTTTAAGTTGTAACTGTGGGACCAAGCACTGTGGAAACCAAGATAGAACTGAACAGTCCCTGTGTTCAAGGAACCTATAATCTACCCATAATAATAAATCACATTTCTTTTTTATTTATTTATTTATAGCTATCTCTTGTTTTTACATGGTTTTTATTTCTAGGTAGCTTCCTCTCCCTACCCCTCATCATCCCAGAAAGTGGGAGCAGGGGAGGAAAAGGCATCTCAGCAAAACTAACCAACACATGAACTGAATTGAACAGAATTTGCAAAATAAATCATGTTTCTCTAGTTCGTTAAGGTGTTCTTTTCCCAAGAACTATTTGAAGTAGGTAAT
Organism: Gracilinanus agilis; assembly: GCF_016433145.1. Classification (NCBI taxonomy): domain Eukaryota; kingdom Metazoa; phylum Chordata; class Mammalia; order Didelphimorphia; family Didelphidae; genus Gracilinanus; species Gracilinanus agilis. Next base: position 484,142,832 of record NC_058133.1, on the reverse strand, counting down.
TTAAGTAGTATTTATACCCATTTCACAGATGAGGAATTAGAGACCTATAGTGAAGAGAATTATTGGGGGAGGTGATAGATGGAAGAGATAATACTTTGGTCTTCTGATTTTATTTTATTTTTAGACCTTACCTTCTGTCTTAGTGACACTTTTTTTTTTAACTGTTACCTTCCATCTTAGAATCAATACTATGTATTGGTTCCAAGGTAGAAGAGCAGTAAGGGCTAGGAGTGGGGTTTAAGTGACTTGCCCAGGGTCACACAGCTAGGAAATGTCTGAGACCAGATTGATTTGAACCCAGGACCTCCCATATCTAAACTTGGTGTTCTATATGTTACTATGCTACCTATATGCCCCTATTTGATGTTTTTTTTGAATCACTTCAACTAAGTACAAAAATTTTATGGAGGGAAAAAAAAAGTCCTGCGGTATGAGATTCAGCTGGAGGATTTACCTCTAATTAAGAGAAATATCTTCCTTATTGACCTTCATCAGATCTGATGTCCCTCTGAACTAAGTCTCAGTTTCTCCCTCTGTCAAATGAGAGGTCATAGGCTAAATGACTTCTAAGATCTCTGCCTGATATAAAAATAATATAAATTAATTAGCCTGTGAATTCAACCTCAGCAGCCTCCTCCCACCAGCTTTCTCTGCTCTCCTGCTCCCTCCCCCAGTCATTCTCTTAAACTAAAGTGAAATCACTAAAGTGTATGGAGTGCTGGGGCCTTGCCACGTACAGAATGGCCATAAACCTTCCTGGGTAAAGGGGTCCGGACAGCCGGGCAGGGGGAGCGAGAGAGCGTGCTGGAAAAGAGGCAGAGGGAAATGTTTGGCATCCTCTGCAGGGATGGGGGGAGGCAGGAGGCAGTGGGTGGCTGAGTGCCTGTCTGTAAATCATTATGCCAGAGCTGGGCTCCGTCCTGTGCCCAGGCTCAGCCCAGGCCGCTCTGGGGGTGGGGGTGGGGGGCGGACTGGATGTGGGGTCCGGTTTTGTGAAGTCTGTTCTCGCAGGCTCTTTCTGCCCCTGCCCCCTGCTCCCACTTTGGGTGTCGAAGGCTGGCCAACAGCTTAGGGATTTTTAGGAAATGACTTACTGTTGTTTTCTTGGAGGAAGTGAGGGATTGGGTTTCCTTATTGTGCTTTCCTTAGCACAGTCCAGCTGCAGGACTGACCGTCCCCCAGTCTGTGGATGGCATTGGGGGCTCTGTCTATGGAATGAAGTTGATTGAAGGGTGCAGGGTGGGGGGGGACAAACAGATCCACTCCCAACCCATCCCCCAATAAATTGGTGGCGGAAAATGCCATGGAGAATATTTAACTTGCATACTTCCCAAGTGTATATGCAAATATTTTAGTTTAAGCCCCCAAGAGCCTGAAGTCGGGTATTCTCCAAATTCAAGTTGGATTCAGGGATCTGCCAACTCCTAAGAAAGACTCGGTCAACTAACTAAATTCTAACTTAGTGAATAGTTAACCTCATCTTTCTGCCTTTTTTTTTAAACTCTTACCTTCTGATTTAAAATCAATACTGTGTATTAGTTCCAAGGCAGAAGAATAGTCAGGGCTAGGCAAAATTCAAAGGCAGAAGAGAGGTAAGAGCTAGGGGATCAGGGTGAAGTGACTTGCCTAGGGTCATACAGCTAGGAAGTATCTGAGGCCAGACTTGAACCCAGGACCTTCCCTCTCTAGGCCTGACTCTCAAACCACTGAACCATCTCTCTGCCTCCCACTCCCCACCTTTAGTATTAATTCTAAGACAGAAGAGAGGTAAGAGCTAGGGGATCAGGATGAAGTGACTTGCCCAGGGTCATCCAGCTAGGAAGAATCTGAGGGCCAGATTTGAACCTAGGACCTTCCCTCTTTAGTCCTGGCTCTCCATGCACTGAGCCACCCAGCTGCCCCCTCTGCCTTCTTTCAAAGAAAAGAAGAAAAAAAGAAAAGAGGCCATGATTTGGGATGGGGTTTGAGCCAGCAGTTTGAATGGCAAATAAGATCTCTGGGAAGCTTTGGTTCAGCTCTTCCCCCTACCCCACCTCAAGTAACTGAGAGATAACAGCAGATAGAAACAGCAGATAGAAAACCCTGGCAGGGAAGAGATTGTTTTAACTGGTAGCAATTGTCCTTTGGAGCTTGCTTCAAGCCACAGTGTTCAGCTGCCAACATCCCCTTTGCATAACCTGACTCTGAGTCTGGTTTTATTTTGGAACCTTTGGCCCTCCTCCTGGGGCTCCTGTGCCTGACCCGGCTCTCTCTGGTGGGGGGCCCAGAGCTTTGACCACAGGCTCAGCCCAAGAGCCCAGCTTTGTTTTGCAACAGGTTGACCCTTTCTCTCATTGATCATGACTTTTGCTGGGAGTTGATTCCACTGTTGGGCTGGAGTTTGCTGCTTTCTGAAAGAGTTGGTAAATATTTGGCCAGGCTCAGTCCTTTAACACATTTGAAATGCCATTCTTTGGTGTGGTAGTTCCTAAAGAGATCCTTCTCGGGCCGGAGGAATCATTTCATATCCTTAGGAAAATATGGATGGCATTTGTTTTTGCATCACTTTCCTTTCCAAATAGCTCTCTCCCCTCTCACCCACTCAATGAACCGTCCCTCCTAACAAAGATTTCAAAGGAAAGATGGGAAAAGGAGCAATTCAGCCCCTCAGAGACAGGAGGGTCATGGGATGACCGATCTAAGGAGAACGCAGAAGGGACCCTGGAGGTCAGTTAGTCCGGGAGTTTGTCATTATTTTCGGGTCGTGGTGGCTCTGGCGGCCTGGGTAAAGCCTGTGGACCCCCTGTTCGGAATCACATTGTCAAATACAAATGCATCGTAGCACTACAAAGGAAGCCAATTATATTGAAATATGATTATTGAGCATTTTTTTCTTTAAATTTTTTTTCTTTATTTTTAATAACAGTTAATAACCATTTTCCACATAAGTTTTCCAAAGTTATAGGATTTGTGTTGTCTCTCTCCCTTCTTTCCTCCCCCGTCTCAGAGCTGATAAGCGATTCAGTCTGGGTTATACATATATTATCACACAAAATTATTCATTTTTGTAAGAATTTTTGGTTCTTATAAAACCAAAACTCCAAATCATATACCCAGGTAGTTAATTGCTAATCATATGTTGTAATCTGTATTTCTACTCCAACGTATTGAACTATTTTCTTTAAAAAACAAACCTTACCTTCTGTCTTAGAATCCATACCGTATATTGGTTCCAAGGCAGAAGAGCAGTAAGGGGCTAAGGTAGTGGGGTTGAGTGACTTTCCCAGGGTCCTAGGAAGTGTCTGAGAATAGATCTGAACCCAGGACTTTCCATCTTTTGGCCTGGCTCTCAGGGTCTTTTATTCTCTTTGAGCTCCATTTTTTAATTTTAATTTTAATTTTTTTTAGCACACACAAGGTTTAGAAGATTCTATCTACTCCAACCACTCTCATTTTTTGACAAATGAGAAGACTGAGGCTCAAGGGAGGTTAAATGTTTTTCATTTAAGGTCACAAAAGGCAGTGAGCATCAAAGGCAGAATTTGCACTTTGGTTCTTTGAAACCAAAACCATTTGTGTTCCTACAGATGATGTTCCACACCCATAGCCTTCTACCAGGGCAAAAAAAAAAAAAAAAAAAGGAAGGGGTGGAGGGGTGATACATTACTTCATCTCTGCATCAGCTCATTTTCCTGGAGGGCTATTTTTTTTTCCCATGGAGTGAGAGAAGAGTATACTATCTGGTTTATATGAGGGTTTTCATCTGTATATAGAGATGCACAGTGTGGCAAAGAATGCTTATTTATGTCAACAAAGCCCTTTTCGTGTAGGAACACAGACCAAGAGCTAGAAAGGATACATCTTGTCCAGTATCCCGGTTACCCTTTTCATTTTACAGACCAGGAAACTTTGGCCCAAAATGGTGCCTCAGGGCGCACGGGTCACAAATAGTACAGGCAGCATTTGAACCCAGGTCTTTGAAGTCCTCCACTCCACACCCTGCTATTTCATTTAAACCTTGAAGCAAATCCAGCTTAAAATGAGAGCAGCTGCCAGTAATACATTATTCAGGGAGAAGAGAAATTCAGAAAAGAGAAGCAAAGGCTTAGGGTCATAGTTGTTGAATGGAAGAGCCTAGATTTGAATCCTGATCTTAGTCTAACGCCAGTCCTCTGTCCATTTCATCATGGCCCCCCTAAACACACCCACGGGAGTTTCTTCAGGGCAAAATGTGTTCCTTTTAGGCTTTGGATGGTCCGACATCCAGCCTGAGCCTCGTACGCAAGAGGGTTTTAATAAATGCTTGGAGATGCTACTAGGTAGCTCCAGGAGCTGCCCCGACGTGCCACACTGTGTGTTCTCTTCAGCTCTCGGGGACAGCGTGACACAAAATGGATACTTTCTGGTAGGCTCCTCGGGTGGAATGGAGAGAGACAGGTGCATGCTAGAGTTCAGGATCGAGGTCAAAATAGTGCGCGCTGGGCGGAGGCTGCCTCTGAACAAGCTCGGACACATTCTCCCGGCTTTGAACTTGCTACAGAATATCCTGACAAATCACGGAGAAAACTCCTTCCACCCCCGCACACAGTCAGCAATTTCTTTTGACAGGAGCACGCCGGCTCTCCGCAAATCAGATCCCGGCTGGCTGGCGGAGGCTTTGCGCTGGGCGCTGGCAGAGGGCGGAGGAGGCTTAAAGGCTGATCCAACTCCGTACATTAGCCTGTGGCATCGCCTAGTTAACCTTTAGGAACGGGAAATGACATTGATTCTCCCTGGGCTCCTCCAGCCATTTCAAATAAACGACTGCCCCAGCCGCTGTGATTTTTTTTCCCTTTGAAAGATTCTTTTTATTAGTAAGTAGCCAGCAAACAAGCAGGTTTTTACAGGGAAAATCCATAAAATACTTTGTAAACTTAAATGCACCCTGTAAATATAAACTAGCATTTAGATAGAGGAAAATTATAACCATAACTAGCATTTAGATGGTGCTTTAAGATGTGCAAAGTACTTTATAATAATAATAATAGCTAGCATTTATGTAGTGCTTTAAAGTTTGCAAAGCACTTTGGAATATAAAAATAGTATTTATGTAGTGCTTTAAGGCTTGCAAAGTACTTTAATAATAGCTAGTATTTATATAGTGCTTTAAAGTTTGCAAAACACTTTGGAATAATAATAATAGTGTTTATATAGTGTTAAGGTTTGCAAAGCACTTTGGAATAATAAAAATAGTATTTATGTAGTGCTTTAAGGCTTGCAAAGCACTTTATAATAATAGCTAGTATTTATATAGTGCTTTAAAGTTTGCAAAGCACTTTGGAATAATAATAGTGTTTATATAGTGTTAAGGTTTGCAAAGCACTTTATAATAGTAGCTAGTATTTATATAATGTTTTAAAGTTTGCAAAGCATTTTGTAACAAGAATAGCTAGCATTTATGTAGTGCTTTAAGGTTTGCAAAGCACTTTGGACTAATAATAATAGCTAGTATTTATATAGTGCCTTAAGGGTGGCAAAGTTTTGTAATAATGATAGTAGTAGTATTTATATAGTGCTTTAAAGTTTGCAAAGCATTTTATAATAATAGCTAATATTTATATAGTGTCTTAAGGTTGGCAAAGCACTTTGTAATACTAATAGTCAGTATTTATATAGTGTTTTAAGATTTGCAAAGCCCTTTGCAATAATAATAGCTAGTATTTCTTTTTTTTAGTTTAATTAATTTATAATCTTTTCCCATGGTTACATGATTCATGTTCTTTCCCTCCCCTCTTCCCATCGCCCTCCCTTAGCCAATGAGCAATTCCACCTAGACCCATTTCCAGATTATTGATATTTGCACTAGGGTGACCGTTTAGAATAGTGGTTCCCAAACTTTTTTGGCCTACCACCCCCTTTCCAGAAAAAATATTACTTAGCGCCCCTGGAAATTAATTTTTTTTATTTTAATAGCAATCAATAGAAAAGGTAAATGTACCTGTGGCCATCACCGCCACCCTGGATCGCTGCAGCCACCAGGGGGCGGTGGTGCCCACTTTGGGAATCACCAGTTTAGAGTAATAGCTAGTATTTCTATGTTTTAAGGTTTGCAAAGCAATTTGTAATTATAATTGCCAATATTTATATAGCACTTTAAAGTTTGCAAAGCACTTTATAAGTAATAGCTACTATTTATATAGTGCCTTAAGGTTTGCAGAGCACTTTGTAATAATAGCTAGTATTTCTTTTTTTTTTTTTTTAGATTAAGTTTATTTAACTAATTTGAAATATTTTCCCATGGCTATATGATTCATGTTCTTTCCCTCCTCTCCTCCCATAGCCAAAGAGCAATTCCATTGGGTTTTACATGTGTCATTAAGACCTATTTCTATGTTATTTGCAATAGAGTCATCATTTAGAGTCTGCATCCCCAATCAATTCCCCATTGACCCATGTGATCAAACAGTTGTTTTTCTTCAGTGTTTCTATTCCCACAAATCTTTCTCTGGATAATAACTAGTATTTCTAAAATGCTTTAAGGTTTGCAAAGTAATTTGTAATAATAGCCAGTATTTGTATAGTGCTTTAAAGTTTGCAAAGCACTTTGTAATAATAATAGCTGATATCTATATAGTGCTTCTTAGGTTTGCAAAGCACTTTTTAATAATAATGATAGTCAGTATTTATATAGTGTTTTAAGGTTGGCAAAGCACTTTGCAATAATAATAGCTAGTATTTATATAGTGTTTTAAGGGCTGTAAAGCACTTTGTAATAATAATAGCCATATAATAATAGTGCTTAAAGATTTGCAAAGTACTTTATAATAATAATAATAGCTGGTATTTGTGTAGTGTTTTAAGGTTTGCAAAGCTCTTTGCAATAATAATAGCTAGTATTTAAGTGCCAAGTGTTTTGCATATATATATATATATATTTTTTTTTTTAACCCTTAACTTCTATGTATTGGCTCCCTGGTGGAAGAGTGGTAAGGGTGGGCAATGGGGGTCAAGTGACTTGCCCAGGGTCACACAGCTGGGAAGTGTCTGAGGCCAGATTTGATCCTAGGACCTCCCATCTCTAGGCCTGACTCTCGATTCACTGAGTTACCCAGCTGCCCTGTTTTGCATATATTATATCCTTTAGTCTGCTTACCCACCCTAGGAGGTAAGTGCAGTTATTATCCCTGTTTTACATGCAAACAGGAAACAGGCAAGCAGTGGTCAAGAGTTTGCCTGGGGTTACACAATGAATAAATGTCTGGGGCTGAATTTGAACTCAGACCTTCCGACTGGAGATCCAGCATCATATCCACTGCTCCAATTTGTCGTATGTGTCTACCTCCCTATTCTAGATGTGTGAATGCGTATTTTTGTGGGGGGGAGTCTGATTCCCGACTTCACTCTTAGCAGGGAGGAACTGTCCCATATTTCCCCTCCAGTTGCCAATTGCCTCCTGTCCTGCCCTCTGGCATTTGGCCGCTGTGGGAGGCTAAATCTGCAGCCTGTGCTGGTGCAGAATGTTTATCATGCCGTCCAGGTGTATGGATGGGGGCTCTTTCCTTTGCCCAGTGCTGAAACCTTTTTAGTCTGCCAGAAAAGCACGCCAGGGCAGGCAGGCTGATGTTTCTACACTTGCTGGTTCAGAGCCACTGCAGATGCTCCTGGGTCTCTCCCTCCCTTCCTCTCTTTTCCTTGTGGACAGAGATTTGTGGCTTATTAATGTTTGTGAACTTTGCTGGAATCTGGGGATGAGGGACACCGGAGAAGGGGGTCTTGACCAAGTCAGGCAACATCCTTTTGTTGGAGGATGGAGGTTGAGGGCCAGGGAGATGTCCCCGGGTAGGGGATCAAGGACCCAAAACTAAGGGGGCAGGTGCTGAAAATTTGGGGCTTTGCCCAGGACACCCACACCTGGGAAAGCCTAGAGACGTCTCGGAGACCTCCGTTGGTCCATACTGCTTGGCGTTACCTCCCAGGGCCAGGACTGCTGCCTTGAGGATTCTGTTGTTTGTTATTTATTATAAATATGTTAATTTATTTCATTAAACATTATTTATTTTATTTATATATTTATGCTATATATATATACACTATAACTTTCTAAAATAAAGGGCTACATAAGAATGAGTTATAATAGTTATAATAATAATTATTATTCTAATATATAATCTTAATTAATATAATAACAGTTATAATATCTAGAATTCTAGACTTGTGGGTTCATAGCCAGCTTTGGATGGTAACTGAATGATCCTGGACATTCAGCTTCCCTCAGACTCAGTTTCCTTAGGTGACCTCCCTGAGATTACACAGCAACTAAATGTTGGGATCCCAAACCGAACCCTGATCTCTACAGCCTTCTAGAATGACAGCAGCCAGTCTCCCCACCCTGCAAAAATAAGCCCCACCAGCATGGAGCCCTGAATTCAGGCCAACGTTGTCACATTGGCCTAAGATTTGTTGTTAGCACCTGGCCTCCTCCGAAAAACCCAATACAGGGGAGAGGAAAAAATAACTTCATATTTGGGTAATACGATAGCTCATTCCGGAATTGGCCAGAAGCCAGAGAACAAGAAGTTTAAAAAAAGAAAAATTTGCCTCCCCTCCCCCTGATATCAGGGAAGATGCTCTGGAAGGGGAAGAAGAGAAAAATGCTTAAAAAGGCTTCAAGAAGTTGGTGTTTTTCTTATACTTCCGGAGAGACTTTCTTGACTCCGAAGTCCCTCCTAGAATGTTTCTAATTTTGAAAACTGGTGACTTTGCAGATGAAAGGGACCTTGAGATTCTGTTATCCATCTCTCTCCCCATCTTTCAATTTAAAATGAGGGAAACTGAGGCCCGGAGAACTTGCCTAGGCTGACATAGCAAGTTTATGGTGGAATCAGAATAAAACAAGTTTCCCCAAGTCCAATCGCTATACATGCAGCCAGGCTGTGCAGTGGTTAAAGTGCCTGATCTGGAGTCAAGAAGATTTATTTTCCTGAGTTCAAATCTGGCCTCAAACACTTACTAGTTGTGAGACCCTGGGGAAGTCACTTACCCCTGTTTGCCTCGGTTTCTTCATCTGTCAAATGCGCTGGACAAGGAGATGGCAAATTGTTCCAGGATCTCTGCCAAGAAAACACCAAATGGTATCACGAGGAGTTGGACATGACTGAAACGAGCAAACAACTCACTGTAGGTTTGCACCTTTTTAAGAAAGAAATTTATGTTTTTACCATATTTTAGTGGGGAAATTCAATGGAGATTTTGTATATTCCAAATGCCCCTCTTTCCCATTTACACAGGCAGGGTAAGTTGTAAAGGGGATCCATGTCTGTTTCTTGGGGAAGCAGGCAGACCGTGAGAGATGGAGGAAAAGATTTTCCATGGTTTTTTCCCTAGAAGGATTGGAACACAGAGCCTCTTACCCCAATGCCAATGCTTCTCTCGCTGGACCAGAGGTTCTTAACCTTTTTTGTATTATGTATTTCTTCCCCTTTCCTCTCTACGAGTCTCTGCTCAGTATAATGTTTTAAAAAGCATAAAATAAAATAGAGGATTATAAAGGAAGGCAATCATTGAAATAGAGTTACCAGAATATTTTTCTAAACCCTTATGGAACACCCCCACCCTCACCCCAATGAACAACCTTGGCACTACACCATCCTCCTAAAAGTATGTGTATTTGGGGTGAGGAGGACTGGGCAAGAGGCTGGCAAAACTCTGGTGCTAAAAAACAAATTATTGGACTTTGCCAGCTTGGATCTATGATTTAATTGAGGTAGGGAGCTTTTGGTGAAGAAATAACCGCAACTATGGGATTGTTCTGCAATTTAGAGTTCCAGTGACCCCATACTCAGTGAGAACTTAATAATTGTTTTCTCTGCTCTTTGTCTCTGTCTGTGACTGTCTGTCTGTCTGTCTCTTACACACATACACATATATAAACACACATCTATAGTTTTAGAAAGTTACTATGCCAGACTTCCTCCCTAAATTCTTCATTTTTAATGCAAACTAACCATGTCTCCTCTGGCATCCTACTTTTGAATTGGGAAAGGGGACAGCAGAGAAAGGAATAGAAATCAGGCTTGAGAATTCAGTTGGGAGCTTCGTAAAATCTAGTCTGAGGGATGGCCATGAGACACGACCCTAG
>NC_058133.1:484101010-484114750 GCF_016433145.1 Gracilinanus agilis | reverse complement strand
TCTCCTCCCCTGCCCTCCCCTCCTCTCCTTTCCCCTCCCCTCCTCTCCTCTCCTTCGCTCTTCCTCTCCTCCCCTCTTCATCTCCTCTTCTCCCCTCCTCTCCTCTCCTCTGCTCTCCTCCCCTCTCTTCTCCTTTCCTCTCCTCCCCTCCCCTCCTCTTCTCTCTCTCTCCCTCTCTCTCCTCTTTCCTCTCCTCTTTCTCCTTTCTCTCTCTGTCCCTCTCTCATTAAATCCTTACCTTTTGTCTTGATATCAATTCTAAGACAGAAGAGTGGCAAGGGTTAGGCAACTAGAGTTAAGTAACTAGGAAGTGTTGGAGGTCAAATTTGAACCCAGAACCTCCAATCTCCAGTCCTCACTCTCTGTCCACTGAGCTACCTAACTGCCTTAAGTCTGTTCTCTTGCTCACTCTCACCCAGTGGTCTTCAAGAAGCCAGGATTACTCAGAAGCCTCTATCTACTGCCCTCTCTAGGCTCAGGCTTCCAAAGGGAGATGCCAGTGTGAGCAGTTTATACCCAGGAAATCAGCGAATGCTACAGTCAGAGCTTGATTTAGTGTTCTGTTGATTACCTAGACTTAAGAAGGTGATGGAGAAAATGTCATCAGTGCATATTAAACTTAAAAAGTGTATTGTCTGTATAGTTTCTCCCCTCAGGAAGCCGGTTGTTAAATATTTACCAAACACTCCTGAGTTGGGAGAGTGATGGTGATAGCAGCTCAGTATAGGATGTAAAAGTAAATAAAATTAAGACATAAAAGATTGTGCCCACATTCAGGATGTGGAATAAGCTTTAACTAGTTTTTCCTCTTTCTGTCTTCTCCGGTTCTCCCTTTTTGCTTCTTTCCTTTGCATGCCTTTCCCCTCACTTGGCTCTCCTCAATCTCATCCTCCCCCTTTTAGATTTCTCTCTCTTTTCCTCTCCCCCTCTTTTTGTCCTCCTCTTTTCAGTGTCCCTCTGTCCTTTTGCTACACTCTTCCCACTTCCTTTTTCTTCTCTTCCTCCCTCCCCCTCTCTCCCTCTCCACTCCCCGTTTTCTCTCTCTCTCTCTCTCCCTCTCCACTCCCCGTTTTCTCTCTCTCTCTCTCTCTCTCTCTCTCTCTCTCTCTTTCTAAAAATCCTTTCCCTTCTGTCTTAGAATGAATACTCCATATCAATTCCAATTGTATAATTAGAATTTGAACCCCAGGACTCAAAATCCCAGCTTCCCATGTCCCTTCTCACGTTACATCCTTATGTTTTGGAGATAAAGTTAGTGTGTGACTCTATCCCTCTCTCTTTTCCTGAGAACGTGGCTGGGAAAACTTTTCTTTACCCAGGCTTTTACTTTTGTCCTTTTATTTCTTCTACTTCAAGTGATTATTAATAAATCTTGTAAAATACAATGCTTGGAGTTATTAGATATTAATTTAAATCTTATTCAAGGCAAGGACTCGATAATTAGAGTTAAGTGACTTGCCCAGGGTCACCCAGCTTGGAAGTATATGAGATCAAATTTGAACACAGGACCTCTCATCTCCAAACCAGGCATTCTATCCACTGAGCCACCCAGCTACTCCTTTGCTCTCTCTATTTGCATTTTTTCTTTCTTTTTGCCTTCTCTTCTCATTCTCCTCCTCTTGTCTCTGTTTCCATTTCTGTCTTACTCTTTCTCTGCCTGTCTCATGCTCATTTATCCATTCTCTTCTCATTTTACTTTCCTTCTCTTGTTTCAAGTCACCCTCATCTATCTAGTGCCTCGATTAACTCTCAGCTCCTTCACCCAAACTCTCCTTTCCCTCTCAAATGCCCTTTTCTCAGCCTCCCTCACTCTGTGCCCACCCACAAGGCAAAACTAGTCCTTTAAAACAATAAAATATAAAAATAGATAAATGGCTGTTTATGGGATACAGTAGAAAGACACCAGCTCTGGGAGTCAGAAATCCTGGGTTCAAATCCTGCCTCTAGCATTTTCCAAATCTGTATCATCTTGGGCATGTCTTTGAACCCCCTTACGCCTCAGTTTCCTCATCTGCAAAAATAAAAAATTTGGACTAGGTGGTTTCTAAGGGCTTTTCCAGTTTAATTCTATGATTTCTTGTCCTTGGGCAAGTCATTTAAATTCTTTGGATCTTAGTTTCTTCATCTGTACAAGAAGAAAATCAGATTCAAGGACCTCTAGAATGTCTTCCAGCCAGTGGTATAATGGCAAATGTTTAACAACCAGGGTAGCTAGTGGATTGAACGCCAGGCCTATAGACAGGAAGTTCTGGATTCACATGGAGCCTCAGATAATTTGTGACCCTGGACAAGTTATTTAACCCTCATTGCCTAGGCCTTACCGCTCTACTGCCTTGGAACCAATACACAGTATTGATTCCAAAGTTGGAAAAGAAAAAAAAAAGTTTAACAACCAACTCTGGAAAAAAAAAAAAGTATGCAGGATATAATATGCCTTTATGTTTAATCCACATTTTCCCATCACTTCTATACAATCAACAAAACACTAAATTAAGCCCTGATGTGACAGACTTTTCCCATTTCTGAGCTATAAACGCTCCCAGTGAAGATTTAACATTCGGCTCTACAAGCGTGCTTCTGCCTAGTCTTAGGATCCTGTGTGGTCCATCCGTCAGTTAGAATATTTGATGCAGCGTCGGGCCAGTGTATGCTTTTGCTCTGGATTTAGGCACCTGGGCAAGTGAGGTTTAGAGCTTTACTGTGTTCCTGAGAGCACTTCATCCACGACTCTCATCTGTGACCCGGCCTAGATGAGCAGATGGCCCATTGTCTTTGAGGTGTGAAGAACGGCGGACCCTGCCTTTGGGTATGGCGTGAGGACCGCTCAAGACCGCTCCAGGGTTGTCCTGTCCTCCCCCCAGTGAGACAGTCCCTTCTTACTCTTCTCAAGAAGGCTGCCGTGTCAGTAAGTAGCCATCTCCCCCGGCCCGGCCTAGAGCCTAGAGCCGCGGACCAGGCACTGTGCCAGCATCGTGAGCTAACCCGTGCATTGTCCAGCTCCAGGAAGCGTCGCAGTCCAAGCAGGGTGCAGGTGCTGGGGACGGGGCGGCCCTGGGGGGGACCAGCATTTCCCTGCTACCTCCTACCCTGGCTACTGTGCAGATCAGGAAGATAAACCAGCCTCAGGGGCGGAAGATCACAGCTCCCCTCATGACTTCATGGCTGCTCTCCAGACCCACGGGCTTCTGCAGGGAGGGGCCCCAATAGCTCAGCCCGAATCCCTCTCTGGCTTGGCATCACGCCTTCCCACCTCACCCTGGCCTGCCTGCTCCACCCCTGAAAACCAGAGGCCAAATCCTGGCAGAAGAATCCTTTCTTTCTTTCTTTCTTTTCTTTTTTTTTTTTTAGCTAGAACTTAAAAAAAAAATTATGAACTTACCACCCAAAAAAAAATTTTTTTTTTAAAGCGTTTCCAGGGCAGCTAGGTGGCACGGTGGGGTTGGAATCAGGAAGACTCCTTCCTTAATCCAAATCTAGCCTCAGACATTTACTGGCTGGGTGATCCTGGACAAGTCATTTATCCCTGTTTGCCTCAGTTTCTCATCTGTAAAATGAGCTGGAGAAGGAAATGGCAAACCCTTCTGGTATCTCCACCAAGAAAACCTCAATCACGGAGAGCTCGTCATGATGGAAACAACTGAAAAACAGCAATTCTGCTAAGGTAGCATGTGGGGAAACCCTGCAGCTCAGCTCAGCATCATCAGAAGTGCCCCGGGCTCAGACAACTGCAATAGCCAAGCCTTAACTCTGCCCTGGCCATGACTTCTTTCTTCACTAAGAATCAGAAACCGGTAGATTCAGATCTAAACAGGACCTTTGTGGCCAGGAGCCTCACATCCTTGTTTTAAAGATGAAGCAATGGAAGCCCAGATTGAGTAATTAACTTGTTTAAGGTCAAAATATCAGAGCTCTAGACCTGTAAGGGACCGTAGAGGGCAATGGATCCCACCTCCTCACCTTACAGAGAAGGCTCCTAAGGTCCAGGGAGGATAAGTGATTTGCCTAGAATTTCCCAAGTAGTAAATGGCAAAGGTGGGATTTGAACTCAGTTCATCTGACCCTAGAGTCAACAATATTTCTCCTGTGCCATGCTATCAATAAAAATTTAACTAAAAAAAGAAATAAAAAAAGAAACAAAAAATTTAACTAAATAAATAAATTCTAAAAGAAAAAAATAATTCCATTGCAATTTATGGTTTATAAAGCATTTTATTTACAACTCAGTGAGGCATATATTATTATCTCCAGGTGACTTGTCCAAGATCATACACATGGCAAGCAAAAATGTATTTGAACCCAAAACTCTGCCAACTCCAGGCCCATTTTCACCCTTATCATGAGAGAGTCTGGTATCAGAGCTGAAGATACTACCTCCTCCTCTTCCCTTCTGTTTTCTCCAATGCCTTTTCCTTCTTTTTGTAGCCTGAATAGGAAATGATTTCCTCCCTGCTTTCAGCCATGCCACCATCTAATAACCATTTTTTTTTAAATTTTTAAACCCTTAACTTCTGTGTATTGACTTATAGGTGGAAGAGTGGTAAGGGTGGGCAATGGGGGTCAAGTGACTTGCCCAGGGTCACACAGCTGGGAAGTGTCTGAGGCCGGATTTGAACCTAGGACCTCCTGTCTCTAGGCCTGGCTCTCAATCCACTGAGCTACCCAGCTGCCCCTCTAATAACCATTTCCCTCCCCCACGAACCCCCTTCCCGCCTCAGACCCTCTGCCCTCTGGGTCACAAACACCCCAGACATTTTGGTCTTCTTTGGGGAAGAACCTATTTTAGCTTCAGTCTGACAAGTAGAAACACAGTCCCCACGGAGGCGTTCCTCAGGCAAAGGCCAGCAAAGTCAAGATGGGGCAGAACGTTTCTCTTGCCTGCCAGCCTCCTTCTGGGGCCGTGGCGGCAGGATGGGCCGGGAATGCTCACTGTTTGGCTCGGTAGGACTAGGGGAGATGCTTCGCCTCATCACTGTGTTTTATCTCTTGCATGGAACCAACAAAAGGAGGAGACAGACCATCGGGGCAAGCCAGCCTCAGGCATTCCTCCACTGGGTAGGATGCTGGACCAGACGACTTCTCCGGCTCCAGCAAATAACTCTGGAGGTAAGAAAAGTGAAGTAAGAAACATTGTACTTTCTGGAGCGGGAAGGGGGGGAGCCTCCAGGAAAACTGGAGAAGGGGTTGGTTTTATCAGCAGAAATGGCATTAAAGAAGAGGCTTTCCTCGCTGATTTGGTGCTATACCATCTGGTTTGCAGCCAAAATCTTCCATAGTTCTTGTTTTCCCCTTTCAGCATGGGAGCTCCTTGAGAGCAAGGACTGTTTTGCCTTTTCTTTTTGGGTCCTCAGTGCTTTGTACATAGTAAGTGCCTAATAAATGTCCCATTCATTGTAAGTGCCTAATAAATGCTCTGTTCATTAATTCATAGAAGTATTGACAAATTTGGACCCAGAGAAGAACTGAGAAAATATACCCTCTTCTCATCATTGCAAAAGTCAGTGGGGCTGGAGCAGGGAGACGCTGGGCGTGGAATATTACAGATGTTGTCAGTCATGGTAGATGTGTTGGCTGGTTTGCTGAACTGCTTTCTCTTTCTCTCTTGGAATTTTTTTTTTTAAGAACCATTATCTTCTGTCTTAGAATCAATCCTGCATACTGGCTCCAAGGCAGAAGAGTGGTAAGGGTGGGCAATGGGGGTTAAGTGACTTGCCCAGGTTCACACAGCTGGGAAGTGTCTGAGGCCAGATTTGAACCCAGGACTTCCTGTCTCTAGGCCTGGCTCTCCATCCACTGAGCCACCCCGCTGCCCCCTGAACATTTTTTAAATTAAAATTTATTTCAATCAGTTAATATCTCTCCTTGCATCCTTCTTTCCTTTAAACTTTTTTTTTAAACCTTTACCTTCTGTCTTTGAATTGATACCATGTATTGGTTCTAAGGCAGAAGAGTGGTAAGGAGGTTAGGTGACTTACCCAGGGGTGTCAGGCTGCATTTGAACCCATGGCCTCATATCTCTATGTCTGGCTGTCCATCCACTGAGCCACCCAGCTGCCCCACTTTCCTTTACATTTCATTGCAAGAGAAGGCTTGCTGGGGAGGCAAGAAGAGAGGTGTATATTTGGAAACAAAAACAAGTCATTGATAAAAGTTAAATGAAAAATTAAAAGTAATGGTGGTTCTCCTCCTTAGGAGATTTCCAAGTACAATGGTCTTTTGGGCAGAACCAAAATATGGGTCACATGGTAAGAAAGACATTTGTGACTGTTTATAAGACTTCAGATCTCCAATCAATCTGGTGACCAACGATGGCTTCGGAGGACTGACAGTGAAGCAGGTATCCCATATCTCTGCAGGGAGGTGGGGGACTGGGAAGCATCAATTGTTTGCCAAGGCCAAAGTGGGTTCTCTTGGGAGGGGGGAGGAGAGTTACTAGAAAATGCTGATGTTTAAAAGAACTTCAATAAAGCATCGAAAACAAATAAAAGCAGCTGATCTTTGAGATTACTTCAAGTTCTAGATCTGGGAACCCATGAAAAGATATGTACAATTGACTGGGAAGGAAGAGAGCGGCTCAGGGCCATTATGGAGGCTGATGCAGGGATGTCCCCATATTCTCTGACCTTCGCTTAAGGGTCACGTTTGAGATATTTATGTCACCTCTTCATAGAGTTGGAAGGGAACTCAGAGTCGTCTGGTAGAGCCCCCTCATTTCACTGACTTTTAGATTCATAACGTCAACATTCTTTATAGGTTCATAGGCTTTATCAGACTGGCTGCCCAAGGGGTTCAGGACACAAAAAATCTTCAGAAACCTTGATTTAGCCCAACCTACATCTAAAGAGGAATGCCTCCTACATACCCTTAACAAGTCACCCAGCTTCCACTTGGAAATCTCCAGTGGTTGACCTTCACGTCAAGAAGATCTGTGTTCAAGTGCTACCTCAAAGACATCCTGACTGTGGGAACCTGGGCAAAGTCCTTGAGACTCTTGAGTGGCCATGAAGATGTTGACCTGTATTGGTAGAGGGAGTTTCCTCATCTTGAGGTTCCCCATGGGATTGACCCATCTGTTATGTCAATAAAATTATGGGTTCAGGTCTTACCTCTTTCCTTTTTTTTTTTCTTGTCATGCCCCAAATCTGCATCTCTGGAACCCATTTCCATTGGTCTTGGTTGAACTCCCTGGGACCCAGCAGGACAAGTCTGCTCCCTTTTCCACAGGGCAGCCTTTCATATAGATAAAGACAGCTCTCATCTCCCTCTTTTCTTCACTGTTTTTCCTCTTTCTTTTACTACTTCTCTCCAAGTATCCTTGGTTCCTTCAACTGAGCCTTGTACGGAACATAATCTTAAAAGATTGGAATGAGACATCCAAGCGTGACTTCGAGGCCCATGAGGTGAGAAGCAGGATGGAGCTTGATGATTGCACTAAGCTGGAGCATGTGCAATCCGGGTGAGAAGGCTGGCATGCCTGGGCTCACTCAGGTGTGAGAGGCAGTCATCTGTTCTATGGGAACAAGTCCACGGGAAATCATAGCCTCATAAAGGAGGCCTTCTGGTAAAGTGGACAGAACATTGACTTGGAGTTGTAAAATTTGGGTTCAAATCCCACTACTGAAATGACTTCTCTCTCTTTTAGTCAAATCTATCCATCCATCCAAATTGTGTGCTGAATGACCTAGAAATGAGTTAGCTCAGGGTAGGTAGAGAAATTAATGATCAAGGTCATACTCCACCCATCAAAAGCTCTTTCCCTCCAGTGTTTGGTGGGAAATTTCTCCTCCTTCCTCCATTCTAAGAATTAAAATGAATATATAATTGTAAGAATTAAAATGAATATATAATGATAAGTTAAAATATTATGTTTTATAAGGTTTATTAGTAATCACTAGAAGTAAAGGAATAAATAACAAAGTAAAATCCACATGCCTTGGCTAATCTGCCTGTTCAAACAACCCATGTTGCCAGCTCCAAGCCGACATAGGAAGGAAAAACCTAGTCACATCAGACTCCTTAATTTTATCCTCCTGTCTACGTCAACATGTAATGACAGGAAGCCAGTGGGCTCTTGGGAAATGTAGTTCAGAGGCCCAAAATTTCCAATAACATACCATGAGCCTTTCCTAATTGTATTGCCCATTGACAGTTGCATCCCCTAGCCCCACTTGAATTTATTATTTATAATATGTCATTTAGCATTTGATTTTATAATTCTCTTTGTTCCAAATAAATTCACTTTGTCTCACAAGCTAGGCAGTCAGGTCCTTGGGAGCAAAGAACTTATGTTTTATCTCCCGCCATTGCTCTGTGACTTGTATAAATGGGGATTTTTTTAACCCCTAAAAATACATTACCCAAAATTCCTTTCTGTATTACCTAGAATGTTTTTCCCTTTGTGCACATTTGCATCTTCACAAAATTGTTTATAAGCACTGTAACTCCTCCCTCTTTCTCTTTTGTTCTCTCAAGCAGGCTGGGTAGGCTAGGTGTTTTACTTTAGTTATTATTAACAAACTATAAAATATAGTATTTGGAGATATTGTATATTAATTTTAATTTCCACAGACTATTGACTCCCTATATATGGGTTGGTTTATTGACTGGTAGATTACACATTCATTATCTCCCTCCACCAAGTTAGCAAATATTCAATTCAACCTACTTCCATTGAGTTCAACAAGCAACTTATTAAGCATCTACTGTGTGAGACACTGTAAAGTTTACATTTTCTTTGCCTCAAATGGACCTCAAAGTCTAAAAGAAGGATATGATACTTACATCCCTGCCTGATCTTGGATGACTCGTGGCAATAAGAGTCCTTCCCCCAGCCAAACCATGTGCTGAATATGTTAAAAAATACTCTCTGAGGTGGAGGAGGGATTCCATTGGGCCCATATTCCAACCCCCAGAAGCTCTTTTCCACTATCAATTGGTGGGCATGTTCTTCCTACCCTCATCTCTTTCCTAACCATACTTGATATTTCATTAACTCAACCTCCATTCTTCATTTTTGCACCCCAGACAGTAGACTATCAGACCAGAAGGCAGTGTTCTCTGGGAAGTCCCTATACCATCTGTTTTTACCCAGTTGTTTCTCTTTCTCTCTTTAATGGAGAGTCCCCCACTTTCTTTCTCTCAGCCAACTGAGATGAGCTTGCCATCTGGCAACTGGAATGGCCTTTCTGAAACCACATATTCCTAGGGATGTTGGGAAGAATGTCACTGAAGTCCTCTTCTGAAACTTTAGCCATGGAATTCTTTCTTTTTATAAGTTGCTATCCTTTGCTTTCATATTGCCTTCATCTCCAAATAGATCTCTTCCCCTTCTCTCTCCAGAGAGTCAGTGCTTATAACTAAGGAGACAGACAGACAGAGAAGAGAGAAGAGACAGGAAGACAGCAAGAGAGGAATAGATGAGAAAATGTAAGAGAGGAACATAGAGACAGAAAGAAAGAGAGAAACAAAGTGAGAGATAGAGGCAGAATAAGAGAGACACAGAAGAAGATGTAAAAGAGAGGTAGAAAAAGAGTGACAGTGTAAGAGAAAGATGGAGACAAAGAGTCTAAGAGTGTGGGAAAGTGTAAGAGACAGAAAAGATAGGGAGGGAGAGGGATAGATGAAGAAAGAGAGAGGGAGAGGGAAAAGGAGGGAGAGGGAATTAATTTAGCAAAGAGTAACCAACACATCAACCAACACTGTCAATATGTGTAGTGTTCTTTACCCCTGGTCTTCCTCCTCAGCCTAGAAGGGGTGGGAGGTACATTTTTTACTCTTCTCTTTAGAATCCAACAATGATTATAATGACTTCCTCTTTTTTGATCTTCCCATGGCATTTGTAAGGGGTACAATTATGGTTGGACAGAATATTTAATAGGGTGGTCGCCAGGAATTTAATTAATTCCAAATGATTTTTTTAGTAATTTATTTATAAAATAGAAGGAAAGAGTGAAAGTAGAGAAATGAGAAGAGGGCAGAGTAAAAGTTCTAGCATAATGAGCTAGACTATGTGCTCAAGCCCTGCCAGAGGACCTAAGGATCAATTAACAAGGGTTTTAACCAAGAGGCCTCTTCCAGAGGAGGAACCCCTCCAGAGGCTAGTACCTCCAGGAAAAAACCAAGGAAGGGAGTCAGCCTTTTTCACTCACCCACTTGGTAGTTCTAAAGGAAATATTAAGCAGTCCAAAGTCCTCAGCCAGAGCTCCTCTAGGGTCCAGTTCAAGGAAAAAAGACCCCTTTCACAGGAGGTTCTTGCAATTTATAAAGACCATTCCTTTTATCACTTCCTGTGCCTTCCTCCCATTTTACGTGTACCAATTACAGCTAAAGCTTTGCTTAGGACAGCCCAGGGGGCAGTCAGTCGATTCTGATTCGTCACCCAGTATTGCACATGTGGGTCACAGACCACTTGAGGATAAGTGGGGTGTGTACACTTTTTGTGATTAAATCTAAAAATGGCCAGGGTAGAGTTAATCCCATCTTCACACATTGTAGTGGTCACTGTGCATCTTGTTTCCTTGTCTCTGCTTACTTCCTACAGCATCTCTTCATGTAAGTCCTCCATGCTTCTCTGACTTCTTCCCCTTCATGGTTTCCTTTGGGGCAGTAATATTCTGTTACATTCAAGTACCACAATGGGGTAAGCCATCTCCCAACTGATGTGACCATGGATTCTTGAAGGCTATTTCTATCTAGTACACACTGTGGTAAGTTCTACCAAGCCAGAAAGGCTTCTAGTTCAAGAAAGAGGCTCTCTGGGCTCTCTTTGCCAGCC
Organism: Gracilinanus agilis; assembly: GCF_016433145.1. NCBI lineage: Eukaryota > Metazoa > Chordata > Mammalia > Didelphimorphia > Didelphidae > Gracilinanus > Gracilinanus agilis. Next base: position 484,103,979 of record NC_058133.1, on the reverse strand, counting down.
TGTGTAAAAATTTATGGCTTATTATTAAAGTTTGGGACCAGGGGATGAATTCTTTCAGTAATAAATAGTAAGATTTCCTCTGAGGCAAACCATGCAAAGTGAAATAAGCCTAATTAATCTCTGCCTGATTAATAATCTTAGGCAAGTGATTTGACCTCTCTGGGCCTCAGTTCCTTCCCATATAAGCACTGGATCAGGTAATCTCCCAAGTTCTCTTCTGGGTTTGACATTTAAGAGTTGACATCTATGACTAATCACCAAGTTTTGCTCAAAGGCTCAGGTTAATCAGAGCGTTCCCCTACTGTAGAAGGGAGAGGGAGGGGAAGGTGACAGATGTGGGAACAAGGTGGCTACAGCTGCCATGAGTCCTCCTTTAAAAGACCATCCCCTGAGAACAGAGATGGACTTGTTCCCATCACAGATTGGTGAGTCACAGCTCCAAGAATGGGTTGCAGCGGAGGTCTCACCCCTGAGGCTTCTGAGGAACCCACTTTCTTTTTTGGCTCTGGGCCACATGTATGGCCAAACATGGAAGTAAATGTTAAAGAGAATGCACTGAGTTAATAGTAACCAGGTTAATGAATTCTGGGAAATTACTGCAATCAAGTTTGGCCTCAAAGAAGAAACACGAGGAGACACCTTCCTAGCTTCTTTGCAGGGGTGAGGGATTATGGGTCTTCCATGCCTGGAATCCACTCCCTCCTTATGCCTCCCTCATAGTGCCCCTCTCTTTAAGATTCTCAGACATCATTTTTTTAAACCTTACTTTCTGTCTTAGAATCAATAGTTTATTGATTCTAAGGCAGAAGAGTGGTAAGGGATAGGCAGTAGAGATTAAGTGACTTACCCTGGGTCATACAGCTAAGAAGTGTGTGAGATCACATTTGAACCCAGAACCTCTCTAGGTCTGGCTCTCAAACCACAGAGCCACCAAACTGTTCCCCCCAGACATCCATCTTCTCTGATCTCCCAAATCTGCTAGCATTCTCCTTCATCAAAGCCCTTGTATTTAATATCTAAGTATTTTTGCACTTATTCATTATTTTTTAATTTTTAAATTTTATCTTATTTTAATTCCTTTTTATTTTAATTATTTATTTTCTAATTATATCTGTACTTATATATTATCCACACCCATAGATATACATATAAATAAATATATATAGACACACACAAACACACACACACACACACACACACACACTTGTCCCTCCTGTTAGAATATAAACTCCTTGAGAGTCGGAATTGTGCCAGTCTTGGTGCTTCTGTCTCTCGCACCATTTATTCATTCAGAGTGTCTAGTACAGATTATTAATAATTGCCTGTTGATTGACCTATGAACGAGGAACATTAAATCGAAGTTTTTAGCCGTATGACATCATTTGGCTGAAATGGCCTTTCTTGAATCTCTTTTTTTCTTTCGTTCTAAGGGATGGCTCTTTGGAGGGAGGGGGGATGATTACATTTGGAAATGCAGGTTTGAAAAGAGGTGATTATTAAATATATACTAATACAAAGTGTAAGAGCTTGAGAATGAAGCATTTGGATAAACGTGAAAAACTCACCTGTGTCATGGAAAGAGCTTATTCCTGGCCAGCTCTGCTAAGATCGCCATACTCGGTTCGAGGGAGCACAGGGAGAAAGGAGAGCTCGGGGGGGGGCATGCAGAGTTTGGGGCGACCTCCCTCTGGTGTCCTTGTCGCTAGGCAGGGCTCCCTTTGCCTCGAGTTTCTCGGCTGCCAACGGGATGAGTGACACGGCCACCAGCTCAGGGAGACTTAGATTAGAGCGGCTGTTTTATTTGTGTCTTGATGAGCTAAATGACCTGGACATTGTAATCTAAGGAGAGCTCATTCTTCCCAACCGCCAGGGCAGCCTGGTGCCCTTCTTGGGAGCAGTAAGCTAGACTGGCACCAGGCAGGCCTCTGGCATTCCAGGCACATCTCTGAGCTTGTCAGGGTGTCTGGCTGCTGGCAGGTACAAGAAAGCTTGTAGGAGCCAGTGTGAAACAAAATGCATCTCAGAGGCAGGTCACATTGATAATGAGACTGGCACGTACCCATGCCAAGGCTGGATAGGAGACCACCCGATTTGAGGCCTCTTCTATGGCTATAAACCATGATGACCGCGAGAGCTCTCCTGAAGTCTCCAGGCTAGAGGGACTTGCTCAATGCTTGGCCCTCCCCACTTTCACTGAGGAAATTGCCTGATGACTGTGGGACAGGTTCTAGAAGTCAAGAAATGTGGTTTTTAGCCCTCGCTTTGCCATGAACCACCTGTGCCCCGTGGGACAAGCCCTTTCCCTTTCCTTTAACTCACTTTCTTCCACTATCAAAGAAAGAGACTGAAATGGCATCACGAAGAATCCACCATGACTGAAATGCCTGAATACAAAATGGCGCCTTTAAGTCCCCTTTCAATTCCAATGTTTTGTGATGGCTCTAGTCATTCTGTGATGACTCAAGGAAAATTGTTGGGGACCCCACGTCCTACCACAAATTCTCCCATCTTCTCTGACCCTTTATTTCTTACCTGCCTCTAAGGACGTGCTACCTCTGTGACCTTGGGCAAGTCAATGAACTTTCCTGGGCCTTTTATGTGTCAAATGAGAGATTTGGACTAGATGGCCTCTTGGGTCTTTTCTAGCTCTGAATCCTGTTAGGACCCTGTGGAAATGTAAAATGTTCAAATTCAGCTATGTCTGGCAGCTTAGCAGAGACAATGAAGGAGGCAGGAAGGGAGAGAAAGCTGGAGTGGGAGGGGGAGAGGAAAAGAGCCAGAGAGGAAAGAGAAAAGGACAGAGACAGGAAGGGAGGAGGTGGAGAGACAGAAAAGGAGGTGGGAAAGAGAGAGAGGAGGAGGGAGAGAGAAAAGGAGGAGGGAAGGAGGGAGCAAGGGAGGGAAAGAGAGAGAGGGACAGAGACAGAAAGGGAGGGGATGGAGAAAGAGAAGAGGAGGGGAGAGAGGGG
>NC_058133.1:484051239-484066217 GCF_016433145.1 Gracilinanus agilis | reverse complement strand
AATGGAAAGGAAGGAAGGAAGGAAGGAAGGAAGGAAGGAAGGAAGGAAGGAAGGAAGTAAGGAAGGAAGGAAGGAAGGAACAGAGGGAGGGAGGGAGGGAGGAAGAGAGGAAAGGAGGAAGGGAGGAAGAGAGGAAGAGAGGGAGGAAGGAAGGTCACAAGACTCCAGATCTAGACCTTAGAAGGGACTTCAGAGACCTTGTGGTTGAACTCTTTCATTTCATATTGAGAAACTGAAGCCTGTAGAGATTACATATCTAAGGTCGCATAGCTGTCAAGGTAAAGGACGGGACTTGAACCCCAATCTTATGACTCTTGAGTCAGTGTTCTTTTCTACTATAACATGCTGCTTCCCTCACCCAGTGAGTCATCCCTTGGCAAGCTATTTTTAACATTTCAATTCATATTTTGAGACTGGACTATAAAAATTTGCCTTTAATGATGTTCTATTTTTATTTTTAAAACATATCAAGGACTTGTAAAGTCACAAAAGACCGAATTTGGCAAATAGAAGAATTATATTGATAGTAAATTGAAGGAAATTCATATAGAATGAAGCCATGGTACCTTGATTATCATTTCCTCCAGCACTTATTTCAGTTCCTGATACATAGTAGGCACTTAATAAATGTTAATGAATAACCCAAGGGAGACAGATGAACCCACTCTTCTCTAGCTTCCTATCTATGGTCTTAAATAGGAAAAAATAAAAAGGCCAGAAGCCATATGATGAAATTAAAAATCTTTACAAATTTGGATATCCTCACCACCCTCATAACATGCTGTTGCTCCCATATATGAGGCCTTGGAGGAGAAATAAGGCAGCAAAGTGGTGCCAAAGTGCACAAAGCGCTGGGCCTGGAGTCAGGAAGACTTCATCTTCAAGAGTTCAAATCCAGCCTCAGACATTTACTAGCTGTGTGACCCTGGACAAGTCACTTCACCCTGTTTGCCTCAGTTTCCTCATCTGTTAAATGAACTAGAAAAGAAAATGGCAAACTATTCCAGTGCCTTTGGAAAAAAAAAACAAACCCAAAAGGGGTCCCAAAGAATTGAACACAACTCAAACAACTGAACAACAATAATAACAGAGGAGAAATGCTTCACATTTGAGTAATAGAAAGGTGTTGTGGGAGAGAGGACAGAGGGCTGGCCTTGGAACCAAGAAGACCCAGCTGTGAGTTCAGTCTGTGGCACATATCGAATGTTTGATCTGGGACAAGTAACAACCTCTGATTGTCCCCAGGCAGGAGTCTGAAACTTTATCACTGCAGAAATAAGGATCCAGATTGGTGGGGAGAATTCCCACATCAGGGAGTTCCCCACAGATCACAGATCACATCACAGGTCCAACCTCACCTCCTGTCCAAACTGCACTATTTACTTATTTCAGTTACTGAATGGTAAGTAAAATGTCGAGGGAAATGTTGACCATTATTTTTTAGTTGTTGGAAAATCTGGACTAAAATCCTCTATTAGCTGGGAAAACAATTTGCCCTCTCCATGCCTCGGTTTCCTACTCTGTAAAATGATGGGATGTACCTATTGTTCCGTAGAGACCTTTCTAGCTCTTACCTGACAAGTTAGGGCTTATTTTCTTTTGCAGGATTACAAGGAAATCAAACCCTAACTTTGCAAGAGCTCTTAGTGAACATCTAATCCACCCCCTTCATTTTACAGGCAAGGCAACTGAGGCTCAGGTTGGTCTCCTGACTTGTCCAAAGTCAGATAAATGGCAGAATGAAGATTTGAACCCAGAGCCTCTAATTCTAGATGGAATGATCTTTTCATTGTACTTTGCATGATGCCTCCTTAGAAATGATCCTTGTCAGCCTTATTCTATGGATGGTTCTATAGTTCTCTGATCCTGTGTTTTTGAGATTTAGGCAGGAGGCATCATAACTAGGGTTAGGGGGAGAGGAGATGGGGTCAAAATGGTGAGAGTGTTGGCTTTGAGATGGGGAGCAAGGGATGGGTAAGGGGATGAGTAAGGAGGACCAAATGGGGAGGAAATGGGGAAAAATGGGGAGGACACTGGGAAATATGGGACAGGTCCAGAAATACATATTTGAGTTGAATGCTGGTGGCCCATCAGGTCTGGAAATGATTCTGTAAGCTAAGTTGGGTCCAGGGGTTGGAAGGTTCCTCTGGGACATGCACTCAGGAAGGGTGGGCGCCCTGCAGACCAGCCTCGCTGAGGAAGGAGAACTTCACACATGTGGCTTCTTCCCCAGCCAGTGTGGAGCTGGAGGGTCCACCCTTCTCCTTCAGGCCTTCCCTGATGAGCCTTACACCCAGACCAGTTTTTGCATCCATTTCCATTCATTCTTTCATTCACGTCTCAAGGATTTTTCAATAGCTGATGTACAGTTTGGGAATTCTTTTTAGACATTCTCATATTTGATTTAGGGACTCCATGACATCGTCTTTAAAATGGGGATCATAATAGGGCTTATGAGAAAGAAAGGTTTGGGGGCAGCTGGGTAGATCAGTGAATTGAGAGCCAGGCCTAGAGACGGGAGGTCCTGGGTTCAAACCTGACCTCAGACACTTCTCAGTTGTGTGACCCTGGGCAAGTCACTTAACCCCCATTGCCCACCCTTACCACTCTTCTGCCTAGGAGCCAATACACAGTATTGACTCTAAGATGGAAGGTGAGGGTTTAAAAAAAAGAAAAAGAAAGAAAGAAAGGGTTATAGCAATGTGAAACATTAATAACACTAATAAAGCTAGTGTTGATGTAATGTTTTAAGGTTTACGAAACTCTTCACAGAGAATATCTCATTTTTCTTACAACCCTGGGAGATAAGCAAGTGCTCTTGTAATTCCCATTTTACTTAGGAAGAAAGGAAGAAAAGAGGCATTTTTTTATTATATATTTTTAAACCCTTAACTTCTGTGTATTAGTTCCTTGGTGGAAGAGTGGTAAGGGTAGGCAATGGGGGTCAAGTGACTTGCCCAAGGTCACACAGCTGGGAAGCATCTGAGGCCAGATTTGAACCTAGGACCTCCCATCTCTAGGCCTGGCTATCAATCCACTGAGCTACCCAGCTGCCCCAGAAAAGAGGCATTTTTGATAATATTTTACAGATATCCATTGGATCCTCATAACAGCCCTGGGAAATTGAAGCTATTATTTTCTCCATTTTACAGTTGCAGAAACTGAGGCAGACAAAGATTAAGTGATTTGCACCAAGTTATATAGCTAGTAAATGTCCAAAGCCAGATTTGAACTCAGACCTTCCTAATTTAGCCCCTTCTGCAGAGTCTAGTATTGGTATATGCATTGCTCTATACATATTTACAACTAGAAGATACCTTAGAGATCATTAAGTCTAGCCCCTCTCATTTGAGGCTCAGAGAGAGGAAGCAAATTATCTAAGGTCACACAGCAAATAGTAGCAAAGAAGAGCCAGGACTTGAATCCAGGGCTCCTGAGTTCTATAGAGTCTAATACTCTCTCCACTTGGGTATCCTGATTGTTTTAGGGAGAGAAAGACCATAGTTGATAAATGTCAGTCACTAAACATTTACAGGTGCCTGCCAGGCATTTTGCCAAGTATCATAGGATGCTAGTGTTAGAGACAGAAAGAACCCCCAGACAACAAGTCCTTCTATTTTAAACAAGGAAGATAGTCCCAGAGAGGGAGGAAGCAAGTGAAACAAGGTCACCCAATTAGTTAATGACAAAGGTGAGACTAGAACTAAGACCTTGTGATGCCTAATACAATGTTCTTTCCACTAGATCATATTGATTCTTTTATGAGCATTGTCTTGCATCTTCTACTAGAATGGAAACTCCACAAAGCTAGAAGCCATGGTTCATACTCTTATAGATTCTGTATAACTATGGCATTAGAAAAAAGAAGCTCAATAAATATTTAAGGAATGAGATGAAATAGAACAGGATAAGTTGGGATAGAAAGGATGAGATAGTATGGGATGGAATAGAATAGGATGGGATGGAATAGGATAGGATGGGATGGAATAGAATAGGATGGGATGGAATAGAATAGGATGGGATGGAATAGGATGGGATGGAATGGGATAGGATGGGATGGGATAGAATAGGATGGGATAGAATAGGATAGGATGGGATGGAATAGGATGGGATGGGATGGGATAGAATAGGATAGGATGGGATGGAATAGGATAGGATGGGATGGGATAGAATAGGATGGAATAGGATGGGATAGAATAGGATGGGATGGAATAGGATAGGATGGGATGGAATAGGAAAGAATAGAATAGGATAGGATGGGATGCAATGGGATTGGATGAAATGGGATAGGACAGGATGGAATAGGACAGTGTAGAATAGAATGGGATGGAATGGAATGGAGGACTGTGTGGAACAATCCATTTTAACTGAAATTCAAGACTTCTTGTCTGACATGCAAGGCAAGAGAAATTAGGGTTAGAGATCATATGGAGATTAGGATTGTTGGACTGTGGTGGTTGAACTTGGTTCTCTAGAGAGAATGAAGCAAAGGCTTTCCCAAGTAGGTAAATAGCAGAAAACTCATTATAAACCATTTCTGAATTCAATAAGTTACGTTTCATTAATGGAGTCAAAGGTTAAAACAATACATCAGCCAAAGCAATGAGAAAATAGGGGAGATTATTAGCAAACATTTCCAACAAATACAGAATGGGAATTAAATTAATTTCACCCTTGACCCCATTGCCTTTAATATATATGATAATGGTACTATTAATAATGATTTTCCTGAAGCACACCTGGGTTTAGGCTTTCCAGGTAGGAAACGATGAGTGTGGGGGTTATTGTTGGGGTATTTTTAGATCTCGGTTTTCTTTGGGTCTGATAACAATGGTCATACCAGCCCAGGTACATCCAGGATGGATGGCATACTCCCAGAGGTCAATGGATTCTGTGCATGCCTGGGCTCAGATGGACATTGGGGAGGTGGGAAGCTTGGTATTATTTGTATTTTTTCTCAAGGAGGGAACATCAGTGGCCTGAAGTCCTAGAGATTTTGCCCCAGTGGCCTATAGTCGTGGAAATCCACCCAGCCTCATTAAAAAACAGCAGGAATTTCCGAAACTATATTCTTTCTGTGGGAACCTGAGGGCTCTGGGTTTTCCCACAGAGGGCAATAGATTTTGTAAAATACTATCTCACAGTAAAATTGCCCTCAATCTCAATCAACTTTAGGACAGAAAAGTGGGGATGCCTCAAACATACTTTTACAATGGACCCAGAACTATAGAAGAGAGCTGGGAAGTAATAAGGTCTCTATGTTAACCTATGGGTCTGAGGTCCCTCTCTTTTCCATTTTGACTAAAATTCAAGCCTTCTTGTCTGACATGCAAGGCAAAGGAAATTAGGTTAAAGATCAGATGGAGATTGGAACTGCTGGAAGGTGGTATCTGTGGGATGCTGATTGTTGATGATTGGAACTAGAAGAGGAAGAAAAGAGACCGTGAGTATGCTTCACTGAATTTGCCACACCAAGAAACCTAGAAGACAATGATCAGTGCCCCAGAGGTGAGTCTAGAACAGGGACAGGTTGTTTTGAAAGTCAGTTCTCTCTTCCCATACTTCCCCTTAACTTTGAGAGGGTTCCCAGACATGCCACATCTTTTCTTAATTCTTTCTGTGATCTAAGTACTGGGTGGTATGGCCTTATTCTCCCCTTCCATGCTACTCCACCCCTGACCAACACTTCAAAGATCGGGGAGGGTAAGCACAAAGAGTTTGGGGATATAGCTGGAGATGAAAGGCTCCACATGGTAGGCGTATCTAACATTTTTCCTTTCATTTTTGCAATGTTCAATAAATAATGTGACCACAGTTCATGGAATACTCTCAGGATCTTGCCTGACAACATTCAGGGATCCTCAGAGGGGGTATGGAGAACAAGATGAGGTAAGAAGGACAAAACAAATTACTGTGCAGGATCAGGAGGGCTGAGATGCGGATGGCAATCAAGACAACTTTAATGAAAGTTACTGCATCTTTTATAGGGAGAGAAAAACAGGCTGAGGCTCCAACAAAATCTTTCCACATCCATAGTTTTATGTAATGATTAACAGAGAGACCTTAAGTGATCACAATACAATCTGCTATGCATCAGTGATTTATAGGATACATGTTGTGCAGGGGTCTGAGAAAAGGGGGGAGTTTCCATAGGTTACATGATATATATATATATACAACCAGGGGTTTCTAGGGTTTTAGGCACAAATATGACCTAGAAGAAGGGAGAGAAGGGAGGGGGAACATGGCAAAGAACCTTTTGCTTTGTGTCCCAGAGCTTTGCTCAATGGGTCTCAGGATTTGCCCTGTGAATTTGGAGTGAGGGGGAGAAATTATTCAATAGGGGAAGGAAATTCTAATTTCAGAGTGGGAGTTGCAGCCATAGATTTCTTATTTTTATTTTTATTTTTTTTAAAACCCTTACCTTCCATCTTGGAGTCAATACTGTGTATTGGCTCCAAGGCAGAAGAGTGGTAAGGGTAGGCAATGGGGGTCAAGTGACTTGCCCAGGGTCACACAGCTGGGAAGTGTCTGAGGCCAGATTTGAACCCAGGACCTCCCGTCTCTAGGCCTGGTTCTCAATCCACTGAGCTACCCAGCTGCCCCCTTTATTTTTATTTTTAATACTATATCCTCTACTGATTTAACTTAAATTTTGAACCTAACCAGTGCCACCACTCAATGCTGCAAACTTAGTGGCATTGAAGCAGGGAGGGAAACAGGGAGGTTATAAATATTTGCAGGATGACCACATTCTGGTGGCAAATGGGGATGCTATAATCTTTCACAGGCTGTCATGCATCTCTGCCAAAGAGGACATGAGGTGACTCCTGGGCTGGTGCCTTAAGTTATTCACCATCTGGTGGAAATCTTAGGTATTGCACTCCCTCATTGGATGATTCATATAGTGACATACCGCCTTCCAATAGATTTAAAGGAAGTAGCTCATGAACTGATTTGGAATGCTCACACTTTCACTGATGAACTTCCCTAAGAATCCACACATTATGTAATATGTTATCCCAGTTCACGATCATCACAGAAATAATTTTTAAATAGCTCACACATAAATATTGCTTTATAGTTTCCAAAGTGCTTTTTCTTAACACAATTCTAATGTAAGTAGTGATGGTATCATCTATTTTCCAGATTAACAAAGTAAGGCTTAGAAAGGAGAATTTATTTTCTCACAGTAATGTAATAAGAAAGGGCAGTATGGTGTACATTGGAGACAAGAGACCTAGGTTCCTGTCCTAACTCTGCCACTGACTAGTTGTATAAAGTGCATTATTTGGCCAAGTCAATTCCCTTAGTTTGGCCTTAGCTTCCTTTTTTGTTAAATGAAGGGGTTGGATTACAATTCAAGGATTTTCAACTTGGGATCTTTTGTTTTCCTAGTTCTTTTTTATAGTTGTTTTTTTAAACCCTTAACTTGCATCTTAGAATCAATACTGTATATTGGTTCCAAATCAGAAGAGCAGTAAGGGCTAGACAGTGGGGGTTAAGTGACTTGCCCAGGGTCACACAGCTAAGAAGTGTCTGAGACCAGATTTGAACCCAAGATCTCCCATCTCTGGACTGGTTCTCAATTTGCTGAGCCACCTAGCTGCTCCACTGTGGGTTGGATAATTTTAATGTTTTAATAACTGCATTTCAATCTAAGTGGTTTCCTTTGTAATCATGTGAATCTTATTTTATGCATTTAAAAACATTCATCAGAAAAAGGGGCCCATTTCACCAGCTGCCCAAGGGACCCAGGACATCCAAAAAAGGTGAAAAGCCCCATCGACTGGATGTCTTTAAAGTGCCTTTCAGGCATAAACCTTATGGTCTTCTGAGATCAGAGCTACAGAGACAGAACTCAAAATTGAGAACTTCTGAATCCCAGGTCAGTCTTTTCAACACTACAGCAGAAAAGGATTGTCTCATTCCAACATAGTCATTAAAACCTGAAGAGGCTAAAAATCACAGGAATCCAGCTCTACCCATTTGTCCCTCTACCCTTGCAAACAACCTCTACCTGAGAATGAGGGGAAAATCAAAGCCAGACAAGGAGAGAGGACGAGAGCTGGCAAGGCAAGACAGGGTAAGGGCTCATCTTGTTGGTCAGTATCTGGGGATGGTGGCCTGGGGATGGGAGATCATGGGTTCAAGTCTGACCTCAGATACTTCCTAGCTGTGTGACACTGGGCAAGACACTTACCAACCATTGCCTAGCCCTTATGGTTCTTTTGCCTTGGAACCAATACATTGTGTTGACTCTAAGGTGAAAGGTAAGGATTTTAAAAAAATACTTGGGGACAGGACACCCTATCTCAGTGGTGTGCAATTTCACTTGCAAGAGTAGTAGCAGAGGCAGGAGGGTCACTGGCAAGTGATTCTTTGGCTTGAGCCAAAGCCAGCCCTTCTGTGACTGCCAGGTCATAGGGATCCCAGGGAGGGAGAAGGTTGGATCTAGACCAGAGATTTCTGGAGCTCCAGGGTTGGGAGGATCAAAGGGTGAGAAGTCACAAGGTGGAGTCTTTAGCAGAAAGGACCTTAGGAAACAATTCACCACCCTCCTTGGGCACCTCAGGAGCAGTGGCTTGCCCCAAATGGCTCCTTTCCCCTTTTCTGCCCTGGATTCAGGAACTGAGTCTCTCTTAGCTGAGGTTTATATGCCAACAACCTCTCTGCATCTGGCTTTTTGGATAAAATAAGAAATTTGTATTTTGCAAGAGCAGCACATTTCCCAGTATGGACCATGAGGCTGAGAAAGTCCCTTCAGCCAAAATGGTAGAGTCATATGCTTTTCCCTACTTCCCCCTTGGGGATCTGGGGAGAGGGGCAATTGGCACCATACTTCTGCAAGGGACCAAGGAGGAGGCAGCAAATGGTCTTCTCAGAAGAAGTCACTTGATTTTGGATAGAGGGAAATACTATAATTTTGAGAACAATAATTAATTATTATATTTATTTATTTTATAATGATTTATTTTTTATAATTCAGAGAATAGTAATTTAGAAGGGGAAGGATCATCAGGACCCATGACCCTCACTTTATAGATGGGGGAACCAAAGTCCAGGGAAGTTGAATGATTTGCCCTACAAGTCCCAGGCAGGATTTGAATCCAGTTCCTCTATGGGCCAGTATTCTAGTATTCTTTCTACTACACTATTGCCTCCTCTTCATTCATAGACTTGCCCTCGTTACTCCTCTGTTCAAACACATTCAGGGTCTTTCTATTGCTGAACAAGTAAAGTTCAGACTTTTTTTTGCCTGGCTTTCAAGACCTGCTATAGACTGGACCACCTTACCTTTTCATAGCTCATCTGCTTTCCTTTCCTGCACTTTATGTTCCAGTCAGAGTAGACAATACTCTGCATTTCCCCCTCCAGCCAACTTACCCTGGGCTTCCCCACCTCTATGGCTTTGCTTAAGCCATTCCCTATGCCTGGAGTTCCCTCTTTTCCTTTTCACCTATTGAAATACTCCTTATCTTCCAAGTATAATGGGTAGAATGTCAGACTCAGAACCAGATGGAGTGAATGTTATTGACTTAAAAGGATATAGAATTAGGGGCAGCTAGGTGGCTACATAGATAGAGAGCCAGACCTAGAGATGGGAGGTCCTGGGTTCAAATATGACCCCAGCTACTTCCTGGGGGTATGATTGTGGGGAAATCACTTAACCACACCATACCCCCCCCCACACCCCCATTGCCTAGCTCTTACCACTCTTCTGCCCTGGAACTAAAACTTAATATTGATTCTAAGATGGAAGTTGATTACTCAGCAGCATCAGTGAAAACCAGACCCCTGAACTCTCATCCAGAAAGTCAATTTAACCCCAGCTCTTTGGCAGGTTTGGACATTCCAAACTCTCTCTTAATTCCAGGCAACTTTTCTAGAGCAGTATAATGGCATTCCCTACAATCCACATTTTCTAAAGTACTTGGACATTAGTTTAGGGAAGAATTTTCCAACAATTGGAGCTGTCCAACAGAGAAACATGTTGCTTCATCTGGTAGAAAAGGAGTCTAGAATGCTATATACTCTTAAGGGGAAATGCCTTTTCAGGTAGAGAGCAAATTAGATGACCTCAGAAATGACTTCTAGCCCTGAGACATGATTGTAAGATCCTATGATTTTTAAATTTAAAATTTTTAAATGCTATGATTTTTAAATTTTAAAAATTTAAATTTAAATGATTTAGAATTTTAATTTAATTTTTAAATGTATGATTATACATCTTGAGAAGGCCCTATTTTTTGACTCCAGGCCATATCCATCAGGTCTCAAATTACCTTGCATTAAATTACCTTATGTTTATTTCCTTTAGATTAATTTGCGATATATATATATAGTCACTTGTTTTTCCCATTAAGATATAAGTTCTTGGAGAATAAAGATTGCTTCATTCATTATACTTGTATTTCCAATAATGTGTAAAATATAGTGGATATTTCATGAATGTCTATTTCATTGATAAGTAATTCAAAATTTCTCCTCTTCCATGAAGAGTTGAAACTCATGAACTTTGTTCAAGAACCACCCTCTCAGGTTATGCCTCTCACCTCTGTCATATGCTTCTGCTGCACCATCATCATTCTTGGGGAAGAAAACTCCACATGACCATGGTTCCTCTTCTCCTTCTCTGCTACCCAAAATATAGGAAATGTGTCCACTTTGCTGCACAAAATCTGGGTTCTCAAAGTCCAAGGGAGAGAGAACTACAGAGAAGAGCCAATGTGAGCCATTTAACTTATTTATAGATCATGGAAGGAGGCTGATACACTGATGAAGGCCATCCTCTTGAATTTCAAACCTCTTAGAGACAGTCTAAATCTTTGCAAGGTATGCCTTCCTCCATACCCTTCAAATGATAGGATCATAGATTAAGATCTGAAAAACACTTTAGAGATCTGCTTGTTCAACTCTCTAATCCCATCAAGTTCATTGGAGAACTCATCTAATTGATTAGGGATTCCCCTGATCAACCTGCTAACACTTGTATAAATCAAAATCAAACAAAATTCTTTGAAAGAAATAACAACAGAGATTTTGTTGAATGAGTCCTGATTATTAACAGGAAGTAAGGCACAAGGCATAAGGGAATGTGTGTTTGCCAAAAGTGTTCATTACTTTCATGAGCTAGATCAGCCTCAGATTTATAGCAAAGAGGGATTCTCCATAGATGCTCCTGTTTGTAGATGACATTGTGATAATTGTGACAAACAGGAGAGCATTTCAGAGACTAGTAAATAAGATTCATAATCTCTTTAAAGAGTTTGGCCAGACCATCCAAACAGAAAAAAAGGAAGATGAAAAGTGACTGTTTTCTAATATGTAATTAGAGTTTTGTACCTCTGGACTTCATCTCCCAGAATCCTTTTTCTTTCACCCCCATGGTACATTCTTACATTGTACAGATAAAGTTTGGTGTAACTCTGCTCTCTCTTCTCCCGAGATCACAGACTAGGTAAACTGCTTTTTACTGATAGTATTTACTTTCCTTTATTTCAAGTAATTATTAATAAATCTTATAAAATAAGATATTATAAAATAAAATATAATACTTGGAGTATTGGATATTAATTTCTAATCTTACACTAGACTATGAGATATACTTGGTTGGGCAACCTATAATGTTTTTCCATCAATGTGTCTGTAAGTCCACACATGGAAACTATGAGTATACAGTATATCTCTATGTCTGTCTATAAATTTATCAAGACAATATGGCATAGTGAATGGAAAGCTGGCCTTGGAACCAGGAAGACTTGGATGCAAGTCCTATTTCTGATATTGACTGGGTAGCCCTGGATAAGTCACTTAACTTCTTGGTGCTCTAAGCAACTCCAAGATGATTTAATTTCAAGTAAACTTACTGATTGTGAGATATTTCACATTTTCTTCTATTTTTTCACCTTATTTTATTGTTTCTTGATGTCTCATACTGTCATTAGCTTTTGCTTGCCCAATTCTGATTTTTAAGAAATTATTTTCTTCAGTGAGCTTTTCTACTTCCTTTTCCATTTGTCCAATGCTATTCTTAGAAATGTTCTTTTCCCCAGTGAATTTGTGTACTTCTTTTTTCCATATGGCCAATTCTACCTTTGAAGGAGTTCTTCTCTTCAGCAGATTTTTGTGCCTCTTATATCAATATCAAAGCATATTCTGATTTTTAAAGTATTTTCTTCGCCTCCTTTACCAAGTTGTCTACTCTTTTTCATGTGTTTCCTGCATCACTCACATTTCTTTCCCTGGTTTTTCTTCTTTCTCTCTTATTTGATTTTTAAAATCCTTTTTGAGTTCCTCCAGTAATTCTTTTAGGATTTAAGACAGATTCAGTTTTTTCTTGAAAGCTTTGGATGCAGCAATATTTTGACTGTTGCCTTCTTTTGAATTTGTGTTTTGGTCTTCCGTCACCAAAACTTTCTATGTTGAGTTTCTTTTTTGTTGTTGTTGTTTATTCATTTTCTAGCCTTTTTCTTACCTTTTAACTTTTAAAATTATTACAGATGGGCTCCATTCCTGTGGCAAATGAACTTCAGTTTCTTTGTGTGACTTCTTTCGGAGCCAGCTTTGGGGATTTATAGGCTTTCAGTTCTTCCAAGATGTTATAATCCAGTGATTCCCAAAGTGGGTGCCACTGCCCCCTGGTGGGTGCTGCAGTGATCAAGTGGGGCGGTGATGGCCACGGGTGCATTTATCTTTCCTATTAATTGCTATTAAAATTTTTTTTAATTAATTTCCAGGGGGCTAAGTAATATTTTTTCTGGAAAGGGGGCAGTAGGCCAAAAAAGTTTGGGAACCACTGTTATAATATAAAGAGAGGTGTATTTAATTCTCTTCTGGCTTATGCATTGATTTTTATGCTCTTTTCTGTAACTAAAGTCCCTTGTTCTCCTATACCCTTAAGCACTGGTGCTCTTCTTCACCCTAAGACTGGGACATAGGACTGGGACCCAGACCTCTGTGTGGGCAATGCAACACAATCCTGCACTCAAAGTTAGCAAGAGGACCCCTGTAATCTCCTTCTAATAAATCGTCTGGTTCCTTACCACCTGTGGTTGAGAGCTCTGGAAGCTTTTGCTGCTGATTTATCTGCCCCCCATGCCTTGGGGCTTTGCCTTGCCTACATTTGTCTGTGCTCTATTCCTTGCAACACACCTTTTGTGCCAACCTACTAAGTTATCCAGGATTGAAAAATTGTTTCACCCCTTCCTTTTGTGGGTTCTGCTGCTCCAGAATTCATTTCAAGAAATTATATCAAAGTAGTTTGGAGGGTAATTTGGTAGAGATCAGGCAGGTACACTGGTACCTTCTCCATCTTGGCTTCCATCTTCTGCCCCATCAGAATTCCTAAGTCTTTCAAAGCTAGTTTTCTTTTCATTGCTGTACTCCTTCTATTAGGACGAGGTGGTGCTGCAGTGGACAGAGTGTCAAGTGTGGAATCAGGAAGACTCATCTTCCTGAGTTCAAATCTGGCCTCAGACACTTACTAGCTATGTGGCGCTGGGCAAGGTGCTTAACCCTGTTTGCCTCAGTTTCCTCATCTGTCAAATGAGCTGGAGAAGGAAATGGCAAACCACTCCAGGATTTTTTCCAAGAAAACTCAAAATTGGCCAACAAAGAATTGGACACAATTGAAATGTCTGAACAGTTCTTGTATAAACCATTCTCTTAATTCTGTTCTCTTTGCTTTTTATCAGTTCATACATATTTTCCCAGTTTTTAAAGAAACTATCTATCTCCTCTATCATTTCTTATAGTATGTATTTAAATACCATAATCTGTTCAGCCATTCCCCAAGTGATAGATACCTCCTCACTTTCTAGATCCTCGCTAGAACAAAAAGTGCTGCTATAAATATATATGTGTATGTGTATGTATATATATATATTATTTTTACATAGGAGTTACTTCCCTCTTTCTTTGATCTTTTTGGGGAATAAATAAATACATCAACATTCTTTGGAGGGGCACCACCACACATTACAAATGAGAAATTTGAATGGAGGAGAAATGTAAAGGATGACATCAAAGACATCATGAGTGAGAAAGAAGATATTCTAGCCATGACAAAGGGAAGGATTATTGATAGCCAGTCTACAAGTTCCACCAGTATTCTTGAAAAGTCAGAAAAAATCAAGAATCTTTCAACCTCACAGAATGGTCATCTGGCTTCTGCTAGATTAGAGCTGAGGTCAAGCAGTCCCTTCCTGCTTGGCATCATCCCATTTCGGGCTCTAGCAGAGGCCCTGGTCTTCTGTCATCTTAGCCAAGAGAAGTTTCTGTTCCAGACTGATCCAGAGGCTGGCAGGGTTCTGGAGGCCAGGACTGTGACCATGGTATGTTGAGTGGAGGGAAGGAGTTTTGAGTTACCTAAGCCCAGCTCAGAAGGATCTGCTTTCTTCAGCGGCCACTTGGCATTGCCTGAACTTTCTGGGAAAGGGCTGAAATGTCCATGTGACAAGGAGATCACTTACCTCCCCCATCTTGAGGCAATGGTGGGTGGATGAGACCCTGATGATTTAGCAACTGAATTTGCTCAAGAATTACTTGCCTTAGGACCAAGCCTCCCTTTGGATTTTAGAGATGGGGATTTAACCCAAAAAGTTTGCTAATCTCCAGAAAAAAGAACTGTTGGAGTTGTCTTTCACATGAGTGTATTATGGCTTTATTTTGGGGTTTTTGTTATGTATGAGAGTGCTCTTACAACAATAATCAATATGGAAGTGTGTTTTGCATGACAATAAAAAATGGAATTTTTTTTAAAAAGGTTGTTAACTCATGACTCCCCTATCTCTAGAATGGCTATGTGTCAGAGGCTTGGGAGGAGCAGGGAAGTGGCACAGTGGATATAGAATGTCAGCCCTGGAGGTAAGAAGATATGAGTTCAAATGTGACCTTGGACACTTACTAGCTATTTGACCCTGGTCAAGTCACTTAACCCTGTTTATTTTAGTTTCCTCATCTGGAGAGAAAGAGAG
>NC_058133.1:484038820-484050880 GCF_016433145.1 Gracilinanus agilis | reverse complement strand
TGGCTTTTCATGACTCCATTTGGGGTTCTCTTGGCAAAGATGCTGGACCTGAGTTCAGACCCAACTAGCTCATGATCTTAGAACCATAGGATTCCCAGTAGAATATAAGTTTCATGAGGTCAGGGGTGAATTTTTTAGTCTTTATATGACTGTTGCCCAGCATAATGATTTGCACACAATAGATGCTTAATAAATTATTGCTGAGTTGAAATTTAGAACTGAAAGAAGACTTGAAGAAGATCTTGGACATGCTCACGCATCTCATTTTAAAGGTGAGGACCAGAAGTGGTCTTGGCTAAAGTAACAATGGAATTAAGGAGTGGGTCCCCTGTCCCCATAGCCAGAATCCTTTCTGCTTGAGGGTTTGTTAGGACTCTGAGGTCAAGAACCTAGAGCCTGGGACACAACTCTAGAATCTGGCAGAGTGCCTTGGTTTTGTCAGGGATTAATAAATGATGAGATGAATTACTGAATGAATTCACATTTCGCCCTCTCCTCTCCTTCTTCCCATCCATCATTCCCCCCCCCCCCAAATGCTATCTTCTGGTCTATCTGTAATAGAGGAAATTTGTTACAACACTGGCTTCATGGGGTAGGGGGAGGAGGGAAGAGTCAGGAGGCCGTTTTAATAGGTGAGACTGCCTTACAATGAAGGCATTTTGGCATTTCAGCAATTAATCTCTTTGGATAGAGGCCAGGGAAGACTTGTCTTTAATAAATAAATCCCTCTCTGAAGAGAGCAAGATGGCACTGAGGCTCCCGAACCCCTTCCCCTTCCCACCACTTCTGAATTCCTCATGTCCATGGACCACTCTTCTCATAACACCATCACCCTGAGTATTTCTTCCCTATGGTCACCATCACTCTCATCTCACTTCTAGCCCTTAGAATCCCTTATTTCCTTCCAAACTCTGCTCAGGTGACATCTCCTATAAGAGGCCTTTCCTGTTCCCCCTGCCCCTCACTGCTAGTACCTTTCCCCCACAAATTTTGGAAAGAAGGAAGGAAAAAAGCATTTACTAAACAATAATTATGTACCAGGCAGTGCCTATGTTTTATAAATACTATCTCATTCGACCCTCACAACCCTAAGAAGTAGGGGCTGCTATCATCTCCATTTTACAGTTGGAGAAACTGAGGCAAACCATTAAGTGACTTATCCAGGGTCACACAGCTAATTAGAGAAATAAAAATTTTAAAAATAAGGATGGAAGAGACATGGACACGGTGTGTAGGCATCTTGGATGTAACTAGTACACAAACAAAATTTAGAAATCGGGGATGAAAGTAGAGACAATCTATTGGAAAGGATAGAGAATTGGATGAAATGTTCCAACGTGGAAAGTCAGGTGTTGGCAAGGAGAAAGGCTATCTTTTCATCAGAGCTTGGAGGCAAGGGAGAGATAAGAAGACAAGATGACAAAGGGATGTGTGCTGAGGAAAAGATGTAGCTCTTGGCAGATGGCCTGAATTTTTTTTGGTGAAGTATGAGGCAAGGTCCTTTACTGAAAGGGTCAGGGGAAGAGTGGTGTGGGAGGTTGGAGGAGAGAGAGGAAAGGTTACTGTGATGAATGGTGTAGTCACCAACCCAGTCCTCAGAATCATCACCATTACATCACCTATTACAAAATTTTGTTTGCTTTTTTTAAATTATGATGTGAAGAAGCTTCTCTCCATCAACAGCAGCCTTGTGACAGATCCTAGAGCTTAAACTCACCTGACCCTGCTCCAAGAACTTTATAGAAATCCACATTTCAATTCAATTCAACCAACATTTACTTTTTTATTTTTTTATTCAAAGATATTTTATTTTCCCAATAAAACGTGGTAACAATTTTCAACACACATTTTCTAAAATTACAAGATCCAAATTGTCTCCCCTCCTCCCTTCCCTCCCCCTTCTCAAAGATGATAAGCAATTTGGTCTGGGTTATACGTGTATTATCACACAAAATATGCTTCCATTTTGGTCATTGCAGTCAACATTTATGAAACACCTGTTGCGTACAGACTCCGTGCTGGTGATAGGGAGATAACGATGAAAAAGGACACAATTACCTAAATGGAATTAGCAATCTAATGGGAAGTCTATGATATGGAATTATAGAAAGTGGAATATGGCAGAAACCCTTGGAGAAGGAATCAGGGAAGGCTTCACAGAGTTGGTGACTCTACCTGGGCTTTGATGGAAGAGAATTTCGAGAGGAAGAAATGAGAAAGGAGTGAGTCCAAACTCAGAACATGATTTGTAGGAATGCTCAGAGGGAGGAGAAAGAAGGCTAAGAAAAGGAGCAGCTGGTGGTCCAATGTGAATTGGAATGTTGAGGATGTGAAGTGGAATGATGCAAAATAAGGGAAAGGGAGGCTGAGATCATTGCCTGGCAATAAGCAGGTCCCTAATAAATGTTCATTTATTTATTTGTTTATTTATTTGTTTTTTTAACCCTTAACTTCTGTGTGTTGGCTCTTTGGTGGAAGAGTGGTAAGGGTGGGCAATGGGGGTCAAGTGACTTGCCCAGGGTCACACAGCTGGGAAGTGTCTGAGGCCGGATTTGAACCTAGGACCTCCCATCTCTAGGCTTGGCTCTCAATCCACTGAGCTACCCAGCTGCCCCCTTAATAAGTGTTTATTGACTGACTAATAGGAGATCCTTTAACACCTCAGTTTCTAGCGTCTGCCTTTTTTTTGTTGTTGTTATATCGTTTCAGTTGTGTCCAACTCTTTATGAGCCCATTTGGGATTTTCTGGGTGAAGACACTGGAGTGGTTTACCATTTCCTTCTCCAGCTTATTCTACAAAGGAAGAACTGAGGCAAACAGTATTAAGTGACTTGCCCAGGGTCATACAGCTAGTAAATGTCTGAGATTAGATTTGAACTCAGGAAGAGGAGTCTTCCTGCCCTTCAGATCTGGCATTCTATCCACTGCGCCACCTAGGTGCAGTGGGATTTTTACAAGTACCACTGAAACTCATGAGATCATAGTATTTAGGTCTGGGGACCTAAAAAGACCATCAGAGAAGGAATCAAGGCAGATTTCCTGGAGGTGGTGGCACTTTCATTTTACAGGGAACTATAATGAGACCCAGAAATAAAGAATGTGAAAGCATGTCATTAGCTCTAAAAACTTACTCAACCATAAAGGATGATATTTATTTGGGGAGAAGAAAAGAAGAGCCTGAGTATAGCCAACATTCTTTGCATTTTCTGGGATGGGGGGAGAGAGGGATCCCCAGATTGAGTCTTTGCTTCCACTATACTCATCCATAGAGCCCTTTTTTGTTGGTACATAGTAGTGTAAATATTATTGTTCCCATTTTACAGATGGGGAAACTAAGGCTCAGAAAGGGGACTTGTCCAAATTCACACAACTAGTCAATGAATGGAAGAGCCTAGAACTCAGCAATTTATACAATAATTTATACAATGCTAGAAGAGACACTTTGAAAGCTGTAAGTAAGAGCTCTGACGGACACCACGACCATCCATCTTTCCAGAGGACCACCAGGGACGAACGCTGCCCATCTCTTGACAAAGCTGTTACAGACTCAAGATGCAAAAGGAGACACATTTTTAACATGACCAATGAGGGAACTTATTTTGCCTGACTGTGTGTTTGTTACAAAGAATTTACTTTTTTTCTTTCTCTTCCTAAGAAGTGGAAGGTGGGAAGAAGAGAAAACAGGTTTCTGTTCACTAAACAAAACTTTCTTTTTTTTTTTAACAGAACCCAAGTGTCAGCAGCAGTTAGAAAAAGGAGCGTTGGCCTCATGGGAAGGGGAATGGGGTGGGGAGGATGTCCTGGGACTCCTGCCCCAGGAGGGCACCTGTGTTAGATCCTCCTGACCCTTGATTGGGGAATCTGCTGGAGTGTCATTGTGTCCATGCTGGGCCCAGGGATGTCCCAGGTACCATCCCTCATGCATCTGTGAGTCTGCTGTAGTATCCCCAAGGTAAGAGGGGGGCTTCCATCAGGCTCTCCAGCCCAGAGTCCAAGCAAGGGCAATCAGGCACCAAGAGGTATTTGGCCGCTGCTTAGCTCAATGCCCATAACAATGGTCTGTAGCTTACTTCCAGACTCTTCTTTCTAAGACCAATTCCATCCTGAATGGGTGCCCAGAGGGTTGGAGTTCTCTTACTCCTTCATCTGACTTTAATACCTTTTTTCTGATTCTATCACCCATTTCTACAAGGTTTTTGAAGCATCTGATTCCACTCTGGATGGGAGATAAGTGCCTTTTTTTCATCCCATTTTACAGATGAAAAAATGGAGGCTCAGAAAAAAAAAAAACCTACCCATGGCCACACAGCTAATAAATGGAAAAGCCAAGCTTAGAACCCACCCAGATCTTCTCCTCCCAGAGGTCCTTCCATTCTATCAGGCTGCCTCTGACTTGGTGGGGTGAGTGGAGAGGGGCAAACCTTTGGGCGAGTCGTCTGATCAGCTGTAGAGGCCACAAGGCCAGAACTAGCATCACCCACAACCCTGAGGCTCCTACTTGTGGCCCCTCCCCTCATGTCAGGCGATGCTTTACAGGCCATCCAAATTTAGGTCTTGGCATCTGCCAACATGCCAGGGTTGGTGCCAAGCTCTAGCAGACTTTTTTTAAAAGGAAGATTACTTCCCTCCCACCTCCAGTCCTCCCTCCCCAAAGAGCAGCAGGGCGGGGCAGAGGGCAGGAGTGGTTCCTGCACGGTCCACTTCCCACTCTCCACCTGCTCCTGGTTTCTCTGCTGCTCCCTGACACCCCAGGCCGGGCAGGACGCTCCCAGCTGCCAGAGGGGGCTTTTAGAACGTAAACATTTACAAAAGAAACCAGTCAACAGGATAGAACTCCAAAGCCAGAGGAGAGAGCGGAGGTCATCTAGTCCAAGCCCTTCATTTTGCAGGGGAGAAAGCTAAGGCCCAGAGAGTGGGGAAAGACTTCAGACGTCATCCAGTCCAACCATCTCATTTTACTGATAGGGAAACTGAGGTCCAAGAAGGTTATAGTATCCCAGGTCTAAAGCTGGGAAAGATTTCTAGGTCATCCAGTCCAACTGTCCCATTTTATAGGTGGGGAAACTAACTTCCAAGAAGGTTATAGGATCCCAGATCCAAAACTGGGAAAGACTTCTAGGTCATCTAGTCCAACTGTCCCATTTTACAGATGGGGAAACTGAGGTCCAAGAAGGTTATAGGATCCCAGGTCAAAAACTGGGAAAGACTTCTATATCATCCAGTCCAGTTCTCTCATTTTACAGATAGGGAAACTGAGGTCCAAGAAGGTTATAGGATCCCAGGTCTAAAGCTGGGAAAGACTTCTAGGTCAACTCTCTCATTTTACAGGTGGGAAAACTGAGGTCCAGGAAGATTATAGGTTTAAAACTAGAAAGGCTCTCCAAGACCATTTGTCCATCCTACTCTCCTCTTTTTCCAGAAGAGGAAACCGAGGTCTGGATTCTTCTTTGAAAATATTAGCCAACATTTTTATAACAGCTTCTGGGTTAACAACTCTTTTATTTTCACATTTTTATTGATATTCTTTCTTTGTTGGAGACACAATCATTAGAGAGCTTTGTGTGACCCTGATTGACTCACCACATTTCTCAGTGCCCCAAGCATCAGTCTAAGACTAAATCTTAGATAACCGAAGACACCTATTGGCATTGCAAGTGCAATCTCCCCTCAAAAGACTTTTGTCCTCACCTCACCTTCATTGCTTAATATATTCTCTCTGCCTTACCCTGTAAGCCACTCCTTGTAGCCGTAACAACAACAAGGAATCTAAAAGGAGGGGGAAAAACCACCAGTTCAACAAAACCACACAATACACAACCACATCTGACAATTTAAACAACATTCCTGACCCATAATCCTTCATTTGTATAAACAAAGGAAAGAGGTCCATTTCCCCAAGCATAGAGCTTAGGGGACGTAGTATGGTACCATGGAAAAAGGCATTGCCCTGGTGAGTCAGGGGACCTGAGTTCAAATCCCACCTTCTGTGGTTCCTCTCTGTGTGACCTTAGACAAGTTACTTGTCTTCTCTGAACCTTGGCTTGTTCCACTGTAAGATGGTGGGATTGGACTACATGGCCCCTCAAAGGCAGCTCTAGAGATATATTCTGGATGATTCTAATCACACAACACAAAGTGTGGCTTCCACAAATGATTCTTAAAAGGCTATGAGTTAGACAAGGCAGGGTATTAGCCCCATTTTACAGATGAAGAAGCTTGAGGCCCTGACGGTGGAGGAGCTTCCTGAATTATAGATTCTCAGCTATGACAGGAATATTTAGAGATCTTTTAGTTCTTCTAGCATCTGAAGTAGGAATCTCTGGTTCTTTTTCTTCTTTTTCTTTTTCTTTTTTCCTTTCTTTTTCTTCTTTCTTCTTTTTCTTTTTTTCCTTTCTTTTCCTTTCTTCTTTTTCTTCTACTTTCATGGCTGGTTCTTGTTCAAGTCCCATGTCAGAGTTGGGTCTAGAATGGAGGCTGGTGCTTACTCCTGTTATATTATTACTAATGAAATCTCAACTGCTGGCAAATGAAGAATCAATGTAGCTTCCCTCTGAAAATTTTCTTTCTGAGTGTACCACACTGTCTTTTTTTTTAAACCCTTACCTTCTATCTTAGTATCATTTCTAAGACAGAAGAGCAACAAGGGCGATGTAACCAGGGCTTAATGACTTCCTAGGAAGGATCTGAAGCTAGATTTGAACCCAGGTCCTCCTGACTCCAGGCTTGGTGCTCTAACCACTTGGCTTCCCCACCATGAGTACCAAATGCCCTTATGAACATCATGGAGTAGGACCTGGGCTCAGAACCAGACCAGCCACGACTCACTCTCTAGGTGACCTTACCTAGAACTTGCCTTGAGGTCTCTGTACCTCGGTTTCCTCACCTGGTAAAGAGGGATAATAACATTGGTATAACCTACCTTGTAGGGTTGCTGTGAGGAATTTTGTTAAGTCTTAAAGTATTGTATCCATATAAATTATGATTATTTCTCTCTCCTCTTCCACAGAGTGCTTAACACGGTACAATGCACAATTTCTCTGCGGACCAGACAAGTGGTTTACTTGATGAAAGGAACTCTGGGTGATGAAAATCCCTCTACCAATGCAGATCAGTAACTATTTTGCAACTGCCGGTCTTAGAGTGTTCTCTAAGAGCATTTTGAGAAGTTAAATGACTTGTCTAGGGTCACACAGCAAATATGGATCAGAGATGGGCCCTCTGGTCACTGAGCCCTGCCATCTTTAAAAAGGCCAAAGGAAAATTGGCATTTGAGCTTGGGATAAGACCTCACTATAAATCATCACAGCCAGTGGGCTTTAAATAACTGTAGACTATATTCACATTGTGTTTATGGGGTGTAGCCACTCTCTGGAGTCTCACAAAAACCCTTCAAAGCAGGCTGTACAGGTGTTATGGATATGAATGGGTATTATACCCATTTTATAGGTGAGGAAACCAAGGCTCAGAAGAACCTTCCTTTCCCCAGCATTCCACAACTATTCTCATTCAAGGTCTTCTAGTCTAGATTGCCCAGACTCTGAATCCATCACACAGCATTAGTGCCATGTAGGCTTGAGCAGAACCAGCTCCTGCCCCACTCTGTCCCCAGACTTTTAACTGGTCCATCATGGTGGGAGCCTCTGTCCTTGTTGAACGGGATACAGCTATATCTGGCACTATTTAAAAAATAATTAATCCTTACCTTCCATCTTAGAATCAATATGGTGTATTGGTTCCAAGGCAGAAGAGCAGTAAGGGCTAGACAATCGGGGAGGCTGGGGGATGGTAAATGACTTGCCCAGGGTCATCCAGCTAGAAAGTATCTAGTGAAAGAAATGGGTTGGATCACTTCTAAGGTCAGTAAACTCAAAAGTCTGTTGTCTCCGTCTGCCTTGGGCTCTGAGGGCAAGATGGCGGCCCTCAGTCTTGGATCTTCCAAGAACGCAATCTGACAAAAGATTTAATAAGATAAATCAACAAGGAATGGGATAGGAAGAGGGCACCTGACCTTTCTCTTTTCCATTTCCAATAATAGACCAAAATGTCTCTAGGCTTGGCTCTCAATCCAGTGAGCCTCTTAGCTGCCCCCAAGACTATAAGATGCAGAGAAGGTACCAATTTACATTAGCAGAGGGATTTTTCCTCATCTGGGAGTTCCCTAAACCAAATAAATCACAGATCCCAACATCCCCTGTGCTAGGGATAGCAGAGACAAAGCATGACCCCAGAATGGCTGCTCTCCCAAGGAGATTTCCTGGTAGCACCAAATGATGGTGCCCCCATCACTTCCCTAACCCCCCTACCTGTGACCCAGCCTCCTGCTTCCTGGTAGAACTAGCTCCAGGGGAGGGTGACGCCTCTGGGAGTATTATATTTGTACCCCCCTCCTCTATTCAGCAGGGCTCAGTTGATCCAGGCTATAGATCACTGGCAGATGTTGCCAGGAAACCACCAGAGAATGGAGATCCGCCATGTCAAGGTGTGAAGGATGAGTTGGGATTCCAACAGCATACACTGCACGGATGGAAACAAGGAATGAGGTGAGGGCCAGGCTCTCAGCTGGAGCTCCCCAAGAGATGAGCAGAAGGTGGGGAGCAATTTCAGGCTCATCCAAAGCCCCCCTCCCCATCCCTTTGTCCCAACAACACCTCTAGCACTCAGAGACTCTCAAGATGTCTTGAGTGGCCCATTGAGTCACTCTCATTCAGTGAAAGGATTTCCCTGGAGAATAACGTTGGATCTCTGGTTGTTGTTTTTTAATGGCCTTTTCACAGAGTTCTGGATTTTTTTCTTAAAAAAGGAAGGTTGGCCCCTCCTTCACTGGGTTTCATCTTTCTCTAGTGACTGTTTTCTTCCTCTCTTGCTGCTTCCTCTTTCTGAGGATGTGGGAGTCTTGCAATAGGCAAGGATGCTGGGGCCAGGCTGACACCAGTGTTCTGAGTCTGACTTTGAAAAAATGCCTCCCTCCTCAAGAAGAGGAGAAGGGGGAAAGGAAGAGGGTTTCGTGCTAAGAGATCATTCCCTCGGGGGGCCCAAGGCACCAGCCACTTTCTAGCTGAGCATCTTAATGATGTCTAATTGAGTGTCAAATCCAGATACCATTAGTCTAGTTGGCCTGCTTTCAGAAGGACACCTCTTGTTAATAATGGAGGGCTTCTTCCCCTGCTGCTCTTGGAGGAAGGCTTGGGTCAGGTGACTCTCATGTAATTAGGAAAGAATCTTGATTCTGACCAGTCCACTGTGGCCTTGGAAAAGATGGTGACGTCCTGCTGAGCGAGGGCCATGGTTCAGAGAACCACCAGGCTGGTGGAAAGCTCTCCAGAGCAGGGGAGCCTAGGCAAGCTTTTGATTGCCTAGTTCAATATTTAAGAACCCTCTTCCTTATAATTACCCCAAGACTCCTCCATTTTTTCCTTATTCTCTGCCAGAGGGCCTCCATCCTCTGTAGAGGAGCTTATCTAGATAATTAAAGCCAACTGTGAAGCATCTAGTAAATTAGCAGCTTGCTTTTAGCAGTCTAAACAAGTAGTGAGCTCCACATCATGGGAGATATTCAAGAAGAGATTGGGTGTCACAGATGCTTGGAGAGGATTCTTGCATAGGAGACGGGGACACCTAAAGCCCTTTTCAGTTCTATTTTTTTTAAACCCTTACCTTCTGGCTTAGGATCAATACCGTGTATTGGTTCCAAGGCAGAAGAGTGGTAAGGGCTAGGCAATGGGGGTTAAGTGACTTGCCCAGGGTCACACATCTAGGAAGTGTCTGAGGCCAGATTTGAACCCAGGACCTCCCATCTTTAAGCCTGGCTCTCCATCCACTGAGCCACCCAGCTGCTCCAACCTCTTTCCAGTTCTAAAATGAGAAGGCTCTAGTTAGCTAGCAGACTGGTCTGTCCGGTTTTAGCCCACCCTCTGTGTTTCAGATTCATTAGAGAGTATCATGTCTCCACTGAGTTCAGAGACTGGATACTATTCTCAGAGGCACTTATTAGCTATCTCAGAAGGGGATGTCTCTAAAGAGAGAAGGCAGCATTCTTCATTTGTTGTTCAGTCATTTCAGTCTTGTCTGAGTGGATGAGTGTGACCTCCAAGACAGAAGACTGGTAAGAGGTAGGCAATGGGGGTCAAGTGACTTGCCCAGGGTCACACAGCTGGGAAGTGTCTGAGGTCAAATTTGAACCCAAGACCTCCTGTCTCTAGGCTGCTCCCCCTCAGCAATTTTTAAAAGTATAAAAAAGAGGGGACAGCTGGGTGGCTCAGCGGATTGAGAGTCAGGCCTAGAGACAGGAGGTCCTTGGTTCAAATTTGACCTCAGACATTTTCTAGCTGTGTGACCCTGGGTAAGTCACTTAATCTCCATTGCCTAGCCTTTAACTCTCTTCTGCATTTGAACCAATACACAGTATTGGGTACACAAAGGAAGGTAAAGTTTTTTATTTTGTTTTGTTTTTAAGTATAAAGACCAAAAAACTTGAGACCCAGGCTTTAACACAAACTTAGATTTTCCTGCATGTCCTGGACTCCTCAGAAAGTCTAATGGAGCTTATTGATTTCTCCAAATATTTTCCAATGCTTAAAGCAAAATACATGAGATTAAAAAGGAAATCAGTTCTTTTGGAATACCATTGTGATTTTTTTTTCTTGTCCAAGTTCACAGACTTCAATCATGGCTCTGAGATTGTGTGTCCACAGGACAGTCACTTCACTTGCTACTATCAGACCCCAAATGAAGAACTTCTGCTTTAAAATATGAGTTGAAGTAAGTAATTACTGAGATATCTTCCAACTCGACAGTTCTATGATTCTGTGATTACCAAGAACACCACCATCTCCATTGCTGTAACCATCACACCTATCATTGTCACTACCAAGAGACAGTTAGGTATAGCGAAGAATATTGAACTTGGAATCCGGGATGTCTTAGTTCAAATCCTCCTTCAGACACTTACTAACTGGGTAACCCTGGGTAAGTCATTTAACTTGCCTGTGCCTCAGTTTCTTCCCATGTAAAATAAGGATAACATATGCCATACCCACCCCACTGGGTTATGATATGGATCAAATGAAATAATGGCCTTGAAAACTCTTTGAAACTTGTTCCTACCTATAAGCAGTCCCTGCTATCCTCCCATGGAGGAAGAGCAGAACTCATCCTAATCTGACCATCTTAGGCAACACTCACCTGTATCTTCTGATAAAAGTGAAAAAAACTGTCAAAGTTCTTCCTTGTGTTCTTTTGACACCTAAGGAATACCATTGGAGCACCCAGTCTATACTTATTCTTTGATGATCTCCTCTTCACTACTTTGTAATTCTTCATTTATACCATGTTTCAATTCTTCTCCCCCTCACCATGTGTCTCACCAGTGCCATTGGGGTGATCCTCAGTTTACATTCTTTAGAAACTAGACTCATGGCCATGGGATGTTACTGGAAAATTACTGACTTTAAAAAGATGAGCCATTGTTTCAGGGGAAAATTTGAGGTCATTAAAAGAATCTTTTGATTTTCAAAGGTAGTTCTTGCTGCTCTCCTGAGGCACCTAGTGGAGGGAGCACCAGGTTTGGAGTTGGGAAGACCTGAATTGTTGGGCTTGGAAAACCTCAAGATTCTCAAAAGGACACGCACAAGAGAAGCTGTGAATGTGGAGGCTGATGGACTCTTTGCCAACAGTAGTGACAGAAAGAAGCACGTGTCTGTCTATACATCTTTCAAGCCCTATATTGATAAAGTGTGTCACATGTCAAATATACCCCAGCTCTCTTGGGATTCCACATGGAGATTCAGGAATCCCAAGGATCAGCTTCTTCCCCTGCTGCCTATTCAGAGAACGGATCCATCACTTCACCAGCTGTGGTTCTGCAAACAGCAAGGAGTCTGCTAAAACCTCTCCTTCCTTAGTTCAGAATAGCAGCAGCCACAATCCATATCCTCCCAGTTTTAACAAATGGTACATCTCAGAACAAAATCAAACCACCAAACCCCATTAAAATAGGACAATCCAAATGAAGAAAGAAAGAAAGAAAGAGAGAGAGAGAGAGAGAGAGAGAGAGAGAGAGAG
>NC_058133.1:484026771-484038482 GCF_016433145.1 Gracilinanus agilis | reverse complement strand
AAGGAAGGAAGGAAGGAAGGAAGGAAGGAAGGAAGGAAGGAAGGAAGGAAGGAAGGAAGGAAGGAAGGAAGGAAGGAAGGAAGGAAAAATAAATTGAGATGATCCAGACAGAAATGGAGTTTTTACACAAGCAACTGTCTATGGCAGTAATGGCAAATCTTCTAGAAACCAAATGCCCAAACTGCAACCCTCACTCTGCAAGTGAGCCTTCTGCCTTATCTCAGACAGGGGAGGGAGGAAGCATTCTCATTAGGCTGCTGGGCAGAGGGGCAGATGATGTAAGAAGTGTCCTCAGGCACACATAGAGAGGGGGAAGGGAGCAGCCCCTCTGACACATGTGCCATAGGTTCGCCAGCATGGGTCTAGGACTACATTTTGTTCATTGCAATTATCTAAGAAGGTTTTTGGCAAGGCTGGTTAAGATCTCTGGAGCAAACACACCCTTTTCTCAGGATTAGAAAACATGCTTTGGCATTCCAATGAATTTCACTTATTTTCTCAATTCTCTCCTCCATCAAATTAACTCCCCAAATCCTGCCAAATGGATCCCTTCATTTTAACACTCTGGTCTATTTTTTCTTGAGAGGGAATTTTTTAAAGGTGGGGGAACTCTCAATGGTATGATGTTAAAATGATAAAAATTTTTTCTTTGGTTAGGTGAGGTGTTTAAACTCTTGTAGTCTTTTTTAAAAATCCTCACCATCTGTCTTGGGATCAATACTAATTATTAGTTCCAAGAGCAGTAAGGGCTAGGCAATTGGGGTTAAGTGACTTGTCCAGGGTCACACAGTTAGGAAAGCTCTTGCAGTCTTAAACCATGCCAAAGTCCTGTCATGTCTTGAACTTTTTTTTTCCTCAAAGCATTATACTTGTGAGTGTATTCTTGTTTAATGGGGTCAACACTTGATGTTATTTTTTTCCCCAGGATGAGTTAAGTGAATGAATGAATCTTTTTCAGAATTGCTACAAGAGTAATTGAGTTACTGTTACAAGATGGTGACTGTCTAGTATGCAGCAGCATTTTGTAATAACTTTTTCTTTCTTGTAAACATGTTTACTAAATGCCAATATTTCACATTTGTAATTTAATTATTGATAGAAGTGCCAGGAACTGAATAATATCTATGAGGGGGGGAAATGCTTTCTAACACTGTATAGCTTTAGATTATATACTTTAACATTAAAAGTCTAATTGTTTAAAAAGAAAAGCACAATTCACAGTTTTGAAACCACTGACTTTTTGTCTCTTTTCTTTATTAATATTATTATTTTGTAACAGCACACACATACACCCATACACACTGGAAACTAATGAGCTAAATCTAGTTTGGTGGCCAGACAGTGGAGCAGAGCTAATAGAGATTCTATCATCATCATCATCATCATCATCATCATCATCGTCGTCGTCATCGTTATCATTGTCATTGTCGTGTTATTGTTATTGTTGTGGAATTGTATCTTCTCCATCATAGACTTCTTCTGATTATACCTGATCTAGGGCAGCTGCTTTTCCCATCTCTAGCTCTCATTTAACACATTATGACCTTAACATCAATAAACTTAACCATTTCCATATATAAAGAAAAAAATACGAAAATAATGGCCTATGAAACCTTGAATCACGAGTAATTTTTTTCAAGCATCTAATATAATTAAGACAGTAATTGCAACACGGTCCTGCTTTTCCCAGCCTCTTTCTGAACTTTCCTCTGTTCTCTTGCGTGTATTATTTCATCGTTTTCTTTCTTTTTCTTCTTTTTGAGGGTATCCCTGATATTGCTCCTCTTGTCATTCCCTCCCTCCCCATCCCAATCTCTGATTACAGAGAAGAACAGTCCGTCTAAACCAGATCCATACTTCCTCCGTGACAGAAAAGTCCTGCCTCATTCTGCGCCTTTGGTTTATCCCCTCTCTGGCAAGAGCTGGGAGGGATGAGTCATCCATTCCAGGCCATTCATCGTTCAATGCTGTTTCCGCTTCCTCCACGAATGCATCCGGAATGAGGATCTACATTCGGAGGCTGGTTTCTATTTTTCTTGGTGTAACACCCCCCCCCCAACCCTAGTTATTGTAATTACAGAAGGTCCAGACAATTCAGTGAATCAGTCGATCAAAAATATAAACTAGCTATGAATAAGTCTTAACCAATTTCCAGGAAACAAAGTGCTTTGGTCATTGGAGGAGGACAGATGATGACGGCAAACAGGAAATATCTTTGGAAAAAGCAGACACACCACTTAACCTATGTATAACCCAGTAAGGCCGTTCAGAATAGCACAGTCTGGAAGAAGGTCATTATCGTGGGGAAGGGGTTCCAACCAAGTCACTGAGAGCAAATTGCTTTGGGGCCAGAAAGAGTTTCTTTCCTACTGGCTCCCCACGCCAGCAGTCATGGGCTGTCAGCGTTAGAATGCCCAGCGATGGAGAACGGACTTTTAGATATATGTGGAAAGACCATCTTCCGAGGATGACAGAGGTTTCAGGGAATGGGACCTTCGTGGTTCACTGTGGACTCTTAAAAAAAAACAAAAAACAAATCCTAGAAAGTCCTCCAAGCTCCAATATATATTAGGGGAGCTTCGTGAGGCTCTGTGAAGGGAGAAAAGATCTTCCCTCAACCAGGAGCACGTACATGTCTCACCGCTGTTTTCCTATCAGTTCGCTCCTGTTCTTCTCATGGATCGTGTACATTCCAGGGGAGAGCACCCTCCAAGGTTTGGAGAGAGTACTTTGTACCAATTGATCTTACACTGCTACCTTGGTAAATACCTCTGTAAAAAAGCTAATGGAAGACGGGGAATCCATCTCTTTGTGACCCTACTTGGGGCTTTCTTGGCAAAGATACTGGAGTGGTTTGCCATTTCCCACTCTAGTTCATTTGACAGATAAGAAATGGAGGCAAATGGGATTAAGTGACTTGCCCAAGGTCACTCAGGTCCAAGTCCAGTGCTATGCCATCCATTATGCCACCTAGCTGCCCTACTAAATGGGACCACTGGATGATAATAAATGAGAAGCACGATGGTTGAGATTCCTGATAGATTATTAAAACCCACGACCCCTCAGGGTTATCTCCTAGGACCTCGAGGGTAGAAATATTTGCCTCCTCCAAGGATGGCAACCTATCACTGTGATACAATTTGTGGGAGTAGCCTGGAAGGGGCCACTATTTGGATCCCCAGCATTTAGCACAATGCTTGATGCTAGTAAGTAATAAACGATTGTTGGTTGATTGATCTACCTAGGTAGTAGAGAGCAAGAATTGTTTCCTTTTTTCTTTTTTTTTTTTTTAAACCCTTACCTTCCATTTGCCTACCACAACTCTTTGGTGATTTATTGATTGTCCACAGTCACACAGCTAGTTAGTCAATACTGTGTATTGGCTCCAAGGCAGAAGAGTGGTAAGGGCTAGGCAATGGGGGTCAAGTGACTTGCCCAAGGTCACACAGCTGGGAAGTGTATGAGGCCAGATTCGAACCCAGGACCTCCCATCTCTAGGCCTGGCTCTCCATCCACTGAGCTACCAAGCTGCCCTGTTTCCTTTCTGACTTTGTTTCCCCCTAAAACATTGCCTACCACATACTTAGCTTACTAAGTACTCTTTGGTGATTTATTGATTATCCACAGTCACACAGCTAGTTAGTGGCAGAACTGGGTTTGAACTCGACTCCAAATTCAGCGCTCTTCCCATTGTCCCACGCTCCTGAAGGAAGTAGTCTAAGGAGCAGGCAGGGGGATGCTGAGGACAGGAGCCCTAGGAAACAGGGAGGCTTTTGTAGAGTTGCTGCCGATGGTATGGAAATGCCCACGGGCTTAGAGACTGTGAAAATATTTCAAGGATTTCTATGAAGTTTGACTCATTCCCCAAATTACAGTCTCTTAAAAATCATCTAGTCCATGCCCCTGCCTCTAGGGAGGGCCAGACCTCACCCACCCAAGACACAGAGTCGTCTCGCTGCCTTCTTAAAAATGCCCAGAGAACCATGTAACGTGTGGTGGCACATTCCAGAGTCTTAGACTCCTGACTTGGTCTGTACACAAGTTTCTCCCCATGGCTAGCTCAGGTGCCCAGCGTAGGCTCACATCTGCTCCAGTGGAGAGGGCATTAGAGCGGGTATCAGGCGTCGGTCCAGATGGGTGATCCTGGACAAGCCTCCTCATTTTGCCCGTCTATAAGATGAGAATGTTGGGGTTTTTTTGTTTAGTTTTTGCCCTCTCTGCTTCTCAGAGTTCCTATGGGAGAAAAATCCCCTGTAAACCTTCATGTGCTATGGAAATGTGAATGTGACCATTGGTATCTCCCAGCCAAGACTGAGCCAGAAATGCTATTTGCAACATTCCTTCAGACTCAGGCACAACCACTGCATTTTACTGCCTCTGGCCAGGTTTCTTTAATGCAGGTAGAGTTGACTACTGAGTCAGTGGAGTGGCCATCCATCATCGACCCTTGGGCAGCGGTTGCTGACGTTTCTTTTCCCATTCCCCCAAGCCCCTTCTCTTTCTCTCTTTAATTTAATTTTTTGTTTGTATATTTCCTGTAATAGGTATAGGCTATAAAAGTTTAAAAGCAGATTTGTGTAAGCATCTACCCCACTGAGCCCACATTTTATATTTAAGTTAACACCCCTGGTTTTCCCCATAATACTCCTAGATTTCCCCTATATTTTTTAAAAACGTTTACCTTCCATCTTAGAATCAATACTGTGTATTGCTTCCAAGGCAGAAGAGTGGTAAGGGCTAGGCAATGAGGGTTAAGTGACTTGCCCAGGGTCAAATAACTAGGAAGTGTCTAGGGTCAGATTTGAACCCAGGACCTTCAGTCTCTAGCCCTCTCTCTCCATTGAGCTACCAGGCTGTCCCCTTTCCTCTATATTTTCTTCCTTTTCTCCTCCAAGTTTATCCCTTGTAACAAAGAATTTCTTTAAAAGGAAGAAAAAAGAAAAATTCTATAAAACTGATCAACAATGGAAAAAAATGACCACCCTAGAGCAATTATCAATAATATAGAAATAGGTCTTGATTGATGACACATGAAGAAACCAGTGGAAATGTGCATTGGCTATTGGGGGGAGGTTGGGGGGAGAGAATAAGAACATGAATTATGTAACCATGGAAAAATTTTTTCTAAAAAATAAAATTTTAAAAATTAAAAAAAATGGAAAAAAGCTGATGTTCTGTTATCATGTTCTGTAGCCACAGACCCCCCATTTGTGCAAAGGAGCAGGTGTTCTCTTCTCTTATGCCCCCCAATGTCTCTTTCCTGTCCCTTCCTTTCTTCCTTGCCTATTGAAGAAGATAAGAGGCAAAGTGGATAGAGAGTTAAGCCTGGAGACAAGAAGATCTGATGGCAGAATTCCAATTTGACTGCAGAAACTGTGTGACTCTACCTACTTGGCCTTGGTTTCCTCAGCTGTAAAATGGGAATAATATTAGCTCCTCTCTCATCAAGTTGCTGTGAGGATCAAATGAGATCTCTGTAAAGCCCCTGACACAGTGTGTAGCCCATGGTGTGCACTCTTTCTTTCCTTCCTATTCCTTATTCCATATTCCAATGGATCTTGCTTAGTTTGATCCATCAGGGACCTAGAGAGGCCAATGGCCCCTGCCCCAGTGACTGCTCTTGGAACCTGCTGGGTGTGAAAGCAGACCAGCAGAGCTTCCTCTCCTGAATGTTCCTGTGGGCAGTCCTCTTGCCCTGACTTGAAAGACCTTCAGGTGGACCAATTAATTACCTTCACCCAAGGAAGACAGCTCCTCGCCATCTCCTGGATGGTGAAACCATTACCGAAAGTGTGCACACTCTTCTCCCTGTGCTTTGGTGATTACGAGGTTTGACCATTGGGAGAAGACAGACAAGGGGTGGGAGTGGAGGAATGGGTAGGGCACATAAAGGTGAGAGAGGAGTAGAGAACAACTGGAGAAGGGCTGTAGGATTGGGCCACTCAGGGAACCTAGATGGAGGCTCTGTCAAAGGAAAGATCTAACACATGGCGTGGTACCCAATGGTCAACAAGACACATCAGAGAAAGGTCATAGCAAAGGCCCCTTTTCTTTTGTTCTTTGGAGTCCTCA
This sequence comes from Gracilinanus agilis, assembly GCF_016433145.1. Classification (NCBI taxonomy): domain Eukaryota; kingdom Metazoa; phylum Chordata; class Mammalia; order Didelphimorphia; family Didelphidae; genus Gracilinanus; species Gracilinanus agilis. The sequence continues at coordinate 484,032,410 of NC_058133.1, read as the reverse complement.
GTTTCCAGTTTGATGGGGTTTTTCCAGACACACAGTTAGCCTGGTGCAACTATGTGAGAAGATGGTGCCTCTAGAGGACCAGAATGGGCCCATTATTGGCCTGATGCCTCCTTACCTCCCAATCCTCTCAGGCTCCCTCCTTGCCTCTTGGGGAGTGGGGGGGAAGGATCCAAAAATCAGCTTCCCACAGACACTTCACCAGTCACCCTTCTGACTTTTGCCAACTGCTGGAGGGCAGAGTCTGGACAAGCCTGCACTGGATTTGCATGGGAGGGAGTAGAAGGTGGAGAGAGACAATCCATTTGAAAGTGTTCTTCTCCAACCATACTGCTGAATCTTTGATGCACTAGAGAAAACATCTGTCCCTTCCTTTAGCTGAGAGGCACAGTGCAGAAAGGGGACAATGCAAGCCCTTCTCAGAGAGGGATGGCTTTGTTCTCTGTATCTGTATCTCCCGTGTGGGAAGCCAATAAAAGAATAGATAAAAACCTGAGACTCCTCTTTTGACCCCTTTTGTTATCCTTGTGATTTCTTATTGAAAAGTATTGTGGCCTTATTGAAAAGCTTTAAGTTCCTAGCAAACCTGAATTTAAAGGGTTAACACTGTTCCCCTTTGACCAGGAATGCAGCTGCCTGATATAGCCAAGGCCAAAACCTAAGTGGGGGCAATTCGACCCTGAGAGGGATACTCCCCAAATTGGCTTTCTAATAAGAACCCAGTCAAAATTCAGCCTTGGCCTTGGTCTGTTCTGAAGCCAATGAGACTTTTTGTGTTTTGATATGACATAATTTGTAACTTCTGCGCATCTGCAAAGTTTCGGGGGGCGTTCTTTTGTGTGAAATGAGTCTTAAAACATATATAATAAACTCCATGCTCCTGGAGGCAGAGCTGGAAGCATGAGGTAAAAGACATCTCCCGTATCCCATCCTTATTTCCTTATCAACTAACCTGTCCTTATCAGAGATGATAAAGAGATCTGTGGAGACATCTCCAGTGCACAACACAGTGTTTGGCACGTAGGCGGGGCAAATAATAAATGCCTGTCAAATTTAATTGCCCGCCATTTTGAAAAGTAATTTGGAAAGATGTTCCCAAAGCCACTAAACTGAGCATAGCCTTTGATCTGGAAATATTGCTGCAATATATGCCAAAGAGATCAAAGAAAATCCTTTTATATCATTTTTGCAGTGGTGAAGAACTCATAAATTCAGGAGTGCCAGCCTGCTGGGGAATGCCTGAACAAATTGTGATAAATGACTCTAAGCAGCTGGGAGCTCTTTGAGAGGAGGGACTATCTTTTTTCCCTTTTTTTGGACCTCTAATGCTTGATGTTGTGCCTTGGTACAGAGCAGGTGCTTCATAAATGCTTACCGACTGACTCAGATGATGAAAGGAATCATTTCAGGGAAATCTAAGAAGACTTGTATGAACTGATGCAAAGTAAAGTGAGTGGAACCAGGAGAACAATTTATACAAGAAAAACAGTATTTTAAAGAGAGATGATTTTGAGAGACTTAAGAACCTGATTAATTCAATGGATTCTAGGGGATGGGATGATTAAGCTCGCTCCCTAATTCCAGAAGAAAAGACGATGGTATCGGAGTGCAGAATAAGAAGAACATTTTCAGATATGACCAGTGTAGAAATTTGTTTTGAGTGACTACACTTATTTATTACAAGGGCTTTGTTTTGTTTTGCTTTCATTTGGTTGCCACTAACAACAATGACAATACTGGCATTTTTATAGCATTTGAAGGATTGCAAAGTTAACACACTTTACCTTACAAAGGCACAGGGAGGAAGCATAGGGCCATAACTAGGGCGTAGTGACTAGGACTTTGTCCCAGGCTGCTGAAATTTAGAGCAGAGATTCACAAAATGTGATTTTCTGTGAGACCCTTTCAGTGGGTCTATGAGGTCAAAGCTATTTTCATAACAATACTAAGATATTATTTCCTTTTTTTACTCATTCTTTCAAGAGTGAACAGTGACATTCCAGAGGGTATATGACTGGAAAATCAGCGTTCTAGTTGCAAACACACAGACTAAGCTAATATCTCATTTGAAGAATCGTACTTTTGCTTTACAGAGATGAACAATTCTGCAAATATAACTGGATTTAACGGGTTTGCTCATATGTCTCTGGTACCTAATCATAGAAGAGGGACAAGGAGATGATAAAGTGGAGAGAATGCCAAGCCTGGAGTCAGGAAAATCTGAATTCAAATCCAGCCTCAGACACTTACTAGCTATGTGACCCTTGACATGTTACAACCCTGTTGGCCTCAGTTTCCTTATCTTTAAAATGATATGGAGAAGGAAATGGCAAACCACTCTAGTATCTTTGCCTAAAAAAATCCCAATTCCTTTCCTGACTACATGTATATGGGAGGCTGGATTTTCTTCTGATACCCCAACAAAATAACATATTGCAACCTTTTGAATACAAAAGCAGAAATAAGAATCTGGCTTCTATACAAACAGACATTAGAGTTCCAGAAATATAAAGCAACACTACTCTTCTCACTCACTTTTTTGTTTTGAAAAATGTAGGGTTTTATCCAGAAATATGTTTTTCTGTAAATATTTTAATTCATTCTTTTTTATTTCTAAATATTTAATCAATATTCAGTATTCAAATATCAAAAATTCAGATATCAAAATATCAGTATTCTGTAAATATTGATAGATATAACTCACACAAACAAAAAGCCTTTGAAGTGATTAATAATTTTTAAGAGTGTGAAAGAGTTTTAAGAAAAAGCTAGAAAGATCTGCTTGAACTGATGCAGAGTGAAATAAGCAGAACCAGGAGAACACTGTACACAGTAACAGCAATATTGTGGGATGATCCGCTGGGAAAGACTTAGCTACTTTCAGCAATACAATGACTCAGGACAATTCTGAGGGACTTAGGACAAAGGATGCTATCCTAAGAGACCTCCAGAGAAAGAATTATTAAAGCTGGAATGCAGATCAAAGCAAACAATTTTCCACTTTCATTTATTTGGAGGTTTTGGTTTTTATAAATATTCTTTTACAACAGTGAACAATATGGAAGTATGTTTTGCATGATAATATATGTATAACCCAGATCAAATTGCTCACCATCTCCAGGAGGTAGGGAAGGAAGGGAGAGAGAGAGAAAATTTGGATCTTATGACTTCAGAAAACATATGTGGGAAATTGTTATTACAAAATTGGGAAAATATTTTTTTAAAGAGTGTAAAGGAGTGCTGAGGACAAAAAAATTTGAAAGCCACTGATTCGGAGGGTGCAAAAATTTAACACAATGTACTTCTTTGATTAAATGCCATTGTGATGACTAATTTTCCTACCTATTTACTGAACTTGTTTAAATTACTTATATTACTTTGATATCGTGATTTACAGTCAACTTACAGGAATATTTTGTTCTGCTTGTCCCAGATGGAACAATTTTAGTTAATTTTCTGGTTAGCTGTCACTATTTGTTGCATTTTCTACATTAATAACTAAGTCTTAGGGAAAATTTAAGTGACTTACCCAAGGTCACCTAGCTAATAGGGCAGATATAGGATTTGAACCTCATCTTTCCTGACACCAAGACTAGCTTTCTTGAAGAAAAGAAAAGAAAAAAAAAAGAACCTTGAAGGTACAGAAGAGAATTACAAAACTCACCCAGAGACAGAAAATGGGCCATTTGGTGCAGCAGAATCCATGTTGGATTTGAAGTCAGGACCTAGGATCAAATCCTGATTCCGGCACTTATTTTCTATGCTGTGTTTGGGGGGAAAATATTTCTGGTCTATTTCCTTGTCTCTAAAACAAGAGAACTGGATTGGCTCATTTTTTAAAGTCTTTTCCAGCTTTTGAAGTCTTTTGGGTTGATTTAGGCTGTAGACAAGGTCAACAGAATTATCTTCAAGGTTCAAGGGCATAAATTAGTCACTGGGGAACCCCAGCCAAGTTTCAGCAAGAAGCCAAGAGGAGTGTGAAGGAAATAGCTTCCCAGGAGAGTGTCCCTCTCTGGGGGTACTGGGGTCTGGGGATGAGGGAAGAGGGGAGACCTACTGACACAGGGACGTCCTGGTGGTATTTTAATCCAGCCAAGCTTCTGGGCACCTTTTCCCATGAGCCCCAACAAGGGCAGATGGACTTAAAAGAAAGCAGAGGTTTCAAGTGAATGCAAGAAGCAACTTCTCACCCCTGCAGGTGACAGAACATTGGGATGCGCCAGCTGGAAAAGCTGTCAAATTTCCCATCCTCTGGGACTTTAAGGAGACCAAATGGACCAAACATTCCTCTCTGGCATGATTTGCTCCTTCATTTGCTTCACGGAGGCAGAGGGCTGGACCAGATGACCTCTTGAGTTCCCTTCCAGCTCTATGAATGTTCTTGTGATGCAAGAAGTCCACTAGCAGGACCCTATAGAGCAGTGATTCCCAAAGTGGGCGCTACCGCCCCCTGGTGGGTGCTGCAGTGATCCAGGGAAGCGGTGATGGCCACAGGTGCATTTATCTTTCCCATTAATTGCTATAAAAATTTTTTAAAAATTAATTTCCAGGGGGCTAAGGAATATTTTTTTCTGGAAAGGGGGCGGTAGGCCAAAAAAGTCTGGGAACCACTGGTATAGATGGAGAAATATACCCAGACAAATTGTAACTTATCGGATCACGATATTCTTCTTTTGTGTGTGTTTTTAACCTTTAAAATGTTTTATTGGGAGCAGCTGGTTACTCAGTGGATTGAGAGTCAGGTCCAGAGCTGGGAGGTTCCGGGTTCAAATCTGGTCTCAGACATTTCCTGGCTGTGTGACCCTGGGCAAGTCACTTGACCCCCATTACCTACCCTTACCACTCTTCTGCCTTGGAGCCAATACACAGTATTGACTCCAAGATGGAAGGCAAGGGTTTAAAAAAATAAAATAAAATGGTTTATTAATTAAATAGTATTAATTACATTACTAATCATATTATATTATATTGTATTATATATTGTATTATAATAATTTATATTATAGAAATAACTGTTAATTATTAGATTATTTAAATTATTTATAAATTACTAATTTAATTATAAATATATAAATTTTAAAATTTAAATACAAAATTTTAAAAGTACATAAAATTACATACTTTTTATATACAATATACATATTAAATTATATACAATATGTATGATATTTAAATAAATAAAATAATATATAATGTAATTATTAAATAGAAATATTACATTTTAAAAAAAAAAACTTCCCACATCCAGCCCCTCCACCAGAAGGCTCCATAGAACAAACTCTTTTTCAGTCCTTGGCACAGAGTGAGCTGGGCATTGCCTGGAGGATGCAAATCAGGACAGTGAAAATCCGGACCCTGGTGCTGTGGTGAGAACACCGGATTTGGAGTCAGACGATTGAGGGCCAATCCCAGCTCTGCCACTCCGCTGTGTGACCCTGGACAAGTCACTCCCCTCGGGGTTTCCTTGGCCCTCTCTGTAAAATGAGAGGATCGGCTTAGATGGCCTTCTCTCTTTTCTTTTTTAAACGCTTCCCTTCTGTCTTGGAATCCACGCTGGATGTCGGTGCAGGCGAGGCAGTGGGGGGTTAATGACTTGCCCAGGGTCACCCAGCAGGAAGTATCCGAAGCCAGGGGTGAACTTC
>NC_058133.1:483995589-484018942 GCF_016433145.1 Gracilinanus agilis | reverse complement strand
AAATGTGGCACAGCCAGAATTGCTAACCTAGTATCAGAATGATAACTGGCGAGCCCCCATCGGTGTATGCTTTTTCTCTAGGAAGCTGGAGGAAACAATTAACCTAAAGGTATTCCATGAAATTATGTGGTTTGTGATGGATAGGTTTGCCCCCATAAACTAGGGAATGCCCACAAAAAATGCAAAAGAGAGTGAACGTGCAGAAGTCACAAATGAGCAATCCACATGGAGAGAACACGCATGGAGAGTCAACTCACATCTCCAATGCTCCAAGACCCTAGATGTCTCCTGGTGATACTATTTCATGACTCTCATTAGACCTGTCCCTCACTAGGGATGCCCTTCTGCTACCATCTTGTAGGCTGCCATCTTCAGGGTCAATCAAGTCACTGATGCTTCAGTCTGCAAGAATGTAGCAGCCAGAGTCTCCCTCCCTGATAAAAGCAAGCTGATATCTTTTTGGACCAAGGATTCTTAATAACTTCTTTCGTGTCTTTTGGCAGACTGGCAACTCGTAGGGGACCCCTTCTCAAAATCATGTCTTTAAAGGCATAAAATAAAATACACAAGATTATAAAGGAAATTAATTATGTTGAGATGTAATTTGGGGGCTGGTTTTTTCTGGCACAGTTATCAAAATAGTTATTATTTTTAACAAAATAATTTTTAAAACAAGTCCATGGCTCAACTTCGGACTAAGAATTCCAGCTTTAGACATGGCCACTATACCCAATTAATAAATGCCAGGCAGAATGTTTCCCACGCTAAAATGAAGGTTTCCTTTTCAATCCCTATGTCTGGGAAGTGGGAGGAATGTGTCCACACCCTCTGTTAGAGGTAACTATCTAGTTTAGGAAGGTTGCTAGGTGGTTTCATCATGCATAGAGTGCTGGCCTGGAGTCAAGAAGACATCTTCCTGAGTTCAAATCTGGCTTCTGACACTAACTGTGTGACCCCAGGCAAGTCACTTAACTGTTCACCTCAGCTTCTTCATCTGTAAAATGAGCTGGAGAAGGAAATGACAGATCAATCCAGTATCTTTGCCAAGAAAACCCCATAAAGAGTCAGACATGGGTCAATTAAGTGGCTCAGCAATTGAGAGCCAGGTCTAGAAACGTGGTCCCAGGTTCAAATCTGAAATCAGATACTTCTTAGCTATGTGACCCTGGGAAAGTCACTTAACCCCCCATTGCCTAGCCCTTACCTCTCTTCTGCCTTGGAACCAAAACACAATATTGATTCTAAGAGGGAAGGGAAGAGTTTTAAGGCAGGGAGAGTCAGAAACAACTGAAAAAACAACTGAACAACAACCATGGAGTTTAGTGTTTAATTCTATTAGTTTAGAATGCAAATGAACATAGACCAGGAAAAAAATGGCCAACTGAAGAAGCAAGGTTACATTCCAGTCTTATCGGTCAATTGATTAATAAATTTAATGATATATTAAATAAATATAATAAATATTTATTATATTATAATATATTCATATATAATTATAAATAAATACATTCTTATATATAATTATAATTAAATAAAGAAATAGATGGAGAAGTAAATAAATATATGATGGACTCTTATGATGTGCCAACCATGTGGCTGGCCCTGTGCTAGAGCTAGGGGAACAAAGACAAAAAAATGAAATAGTTGCTGTCCTCAAGGAGTTTATATTCTATCAGGGAAATAATATCACCTAAGTTAGTCAAATGAAGACAAAGTGCAATTTTTGGTGGGGCCGGCTACAGCTGAGGAGGATTGGAGAAAACTTGGTGTAGTAAGTGGTGCTTACATTGACTGGGCACATTTATTAGGTGGAAAGCCTGATTCCTTTGATGTCATATTCTGTCCAGAGAAAAACTTTTGTCTCATCTCTCTACCTAAGGTGAAGTGAGCAAGCCCAGAAGGTGAAGAAACTTAACCAAGGACACGTAGGTAACAAGGGGGAGATCTGGGATTTGAACCCAGCTTTCTCTCCATTGCACTAGAAAGCTGATGAGGACAATAAGAGAATATCTGAGATTGGGGCAGTCTGGGAAAATCCAGCACTCTTAGTCCTTGTAACGATAGCCTCTGCTGTGATAGGAGGCTTTGAGTTGACTAGAGAGAATGAGCATCTATCTCTCTCTTGCCTGGCCAGTAAAGTCAATCAATTTCTACTCTTCATTTCTCCACCAATAGCCCTTATTGATCAACAAAAGCGTGGAATTCTGGGGCCAAGAGGACTTTGCTTTGGGTGTCAGTGTGGGGGAGGGAGAACATTGCCTCTCTGGGTGGATGCTCTGCCCCATTTCTCCCTGAGGGGACCACTATCCCCATCCTTGACCATGGTCCTACAGAGACCAGGATCTAATAGCTTTCAGGATTTGGGGGGACAGGCAGCCCCCTTTCTAGCCATGGAGCTGCCCCCCTCCCTCCCCCTCCTTACCCCTACTCTCGAGACTGTCCCTTTTACGCTCTGCCCCACAACTACATCAGCCCTAAACATAGTTTCTTGGAGTTCTGGCTCTGTCTGTCATTCCAGTATTACATCATAACAGAGGGGTTTCCATTGCTTTGATTCCAGATTCCCCTCTGGATTGGTGACATTCTAAAGAGTTTCTAGGGAGATGCTCTTGATTCTTTGATGAGATTTGAGGAACAGCCCCCCACCCACCAAATACCATCAGCCTCATTTACAATTCATCTCTTAGACAACTGTTATTTCCCTAGGGAGAGTGTCACAAATAGATTTTTCTAGTCCAGCTACAGGATCTCTTCTTCCCCTCACCCTCCCTTCCTCATTCATCCATTCAGCAGCATGAGATATGAATTTGGAGAGAGAGGGTCTCGTTTTGAATCTTTGCTCTATTCCTTGCTTGATCTTGGAAAATATGCCTTCTCTGGACTTCATTTTCCCCATCTATAATTTGAAGGGATCAGACTAGATAGTCTCTCTCTTTTTTAACTTTAAAAGGAATTTTAATGATAGTTTTTGTATTTATACCACTTTTATTTCCCAACATATCCCTCTCCCCTATCTAGAGCCATCCCTTTATTTAAAGAAAAAAGAAGAGAGGCAGCTAGGTGGCTCAGTGGATTGAGAGGTAGGTCTAGAGATGGAAGGTTTTGAATTCAAATCTGTATTATTGGTTCCAAGGCAGAAGAGTGGTAAGAGTTAGACAATGGGAGTCAAGTGACTTTCCCAGGATCACACAGCTAGGAAGTATCTGAGGCCAGATTTGAACTCAGGACCTCCCATCTCTAGGCCTGGCTCTCAATCCACTGAGCTACCCCCAGTTTTTAGCATTTCTTAGAACACAATTGGATGGATGTAGGACATTTCTGATGCTGAAGCAGTTCACAGGCCAGAGTCCAGGCAAGTGAATAGCCTCCTCCTTACTTTTTCCTTCTCTTCCCTTCCTATTGTTGTTGATTTGTTTCAGTCAGGTCCAACTCTTCGTGATCCCACTTGGGTTTTTTGTTGTTTTTTTTAAACCCATTGGCTCCAAGGCAGAAGAGTGGTAAGGGTAGGCAATGAGGGTCAAGTGACTTGCCCAGGGTCACACAGCTGGGAAGTGTCCAAGGTCAGATTTGAACCTAGGACCTCCCATCTCTAGGCCTGGTTGGGGTTTTCTTAACAAAGATATTGAAGTGGTTTGCCATTCCTCCAATTCATTTTACAGATAAGTACCTGAGCAAACAGGGTGAAATGACTTGCCCAGGGGCACACAGCTAATAGGGTCTGAGACTAGATTTGAACTCAGGAAGATGTCTTTCCTTCTGTCCACTCTATCCTCTACACCACTTAGCTGTCTCATAAGGGAATTCTCTCTTGCAACGCAAATTCATACTTATTCTCAGACTTAAAGTCTTAGAACATAGTTTAGGGCACCAAAGTTTGGTGGCCTGCCCAAAATTACTAGAACAATAATATGCATCAGAGGTAGGACTTGAATCCAAGTTGTTCTAACTCCAAGGACAGGTCTTCATTCATTAAGCCATGCTACCTCCCTTTGTGCCCATATGAAGAAGGAATAGAAGCCATAACCCAGGTGTAAGGAATTAAATGAAGGGGTTTGACTAAATATGTAAGAAGTCTAAATTAATATTATGGTCGCTGATTCAAAAATATTATAGCCCAAGTCAAAATGACTTCTAGTAGCTTTTATTTACAAAGAGATGGAAAGAGTGAAAGTAGTGAAATACAAAAGAGGGTAGAGAAGATGTCCAGCCTATCACACTAAATATTGCTCCGCTCAGCTCAGCAGGGCCTGTTAACCTTCAACCAGAGGGCCTGGTGTTTTACCCATGTGGCCTCTTCCAAGGTGGGAAGGCCTCTCCAGAACTAATCTCTCTCCAGAAGTCAGGAAAGGAAGGCCAGCTACTCACTCACCCAAGAAACAGTCCAAGAGCCAAGGTCCCAAGTTCAAAGTCATAGCTCTAAACTGTAGTCCCAGTCCAAGATCCTCCAAGCTCCAGGCTCAGGCTGAAGAGGACCCCAGCTGAAACCTTTCAGAATTTTTTATAGTCACTTCTTGTCCCTTCCCCTTTTCACAGGGGCCAATCACAGCTTCCAAATTGCCTAGCACTGCCCAGGGGAGCAGTGTCTGTGGGATCTACTTCTCACTCTCTGAAGGTGTCAACTCTTATCAAAGGATTCATAAGTTTCTGACTGATTGGGTTAAAAGGGCAGAGCTCTCCAAGTAATTGACTTGTAAATTCTCTTACTTCTCCATGTAAGTGACTTGTGAATTCTCTTATTTGATGGCTAACAAAGTGTTGAATGGGGATTAAGTATGAGTTAAGTATGAGTTTAAATAGATTGATTAAAAATAGACAAAGAGAATAAAAAATTCCCTTTCACTTGGGCCATGGGTCAGTAAACTGCCTCTGTGGTGAGCCTTTCTGTCTGAGGTTAGGGGGTTTTCACTAGTGAACATGGTAAGAGGTTAGGAGCTGGACATAGACTTGGAAGGGACACTAGAGGCTATCTCAGTTTACAGATGAGGAAACTGAGGCTCAGGAGAGTTAAGTGGCTTGCCCTAGGTGACACAAGTAGAAAGCATCAGAAATGCTTTCATTTTTTTTTCTCAGTAGATAGAAAGCCAGACCTGGAGTCAAGAGATGTTGGGTTCAAACTTGGCCTCAGGTACTTCCTAGTTGTATGATCCTGGGCAAGTCCCAACTCTAATTGTCTAGCCCTCGCCACTCTTCTGTCTTAGAATACTAAGACAGAAGGTAAAGGGGTTTTGGTGTGTTGTTTTTTTTAAATGGGACAAGAAAAAGGGCTCTTTGGGTCCAGAGCCAGTGTTATTTTCACACTGTTGTAACTTCCCTAATCCCCATTAGAACCTAATGTGGTTCCCCATTGCCTGCCAAATAAAATACATACTCTTCAACCTGGCATTCAAGGCCCTCCACAACTCTTAAGTCCAACCTAACTTTCTGGTCTCATTTCACATGACCATTTCTGCCTGCTTTGTTATAGGCAGATTAAACTACTTACCAGTCCCTGACCTTGTCCTACCATATGTATGTGTGCCCAGGCTTTCCCTAACCTCTCGAACAGTCTCTACTCCCCCACCATTCACATCTACCTGTTGAAATCTTTCTTCTTTGCAGTTGCCCCTCTGTGAAGATTTCCCTGATCTCTCTCTGGCCACTCAGTTTGACCTTGACTATGCATTTAATCACTTCCTAATTTATATTAGAGACATGTGGAAATGGTTCATTCTCCCTGTTAAGAGAGGAAGCTCTTCTCTCTACTTGGAGAGGCTCAGAGCCAGGAAGACCTGGGCTCATTTGGGTAGCAGGCAGAGACTTTGGGACATTATGGAGAGTTGGGGAGAAGTGGGCCAGGAGAATTACTCACCCCAGATGATCAGGTGGTAGCTTCCTATTTTAATGAATTGTTTTTACTTTTTGTTCAGTGATGTCCAACTCTTTATGACCCTATTTAGGGTTTTACTGGAATGGTTTGTTATTTCTCTGACTCATTTTACAGATTAGGAAACTAAGGCAATCAGGGTTAAGTGACTTGTTCAGGGTCACACAGCTAGGAAGGTATCTGAAGCTGGATTTGATTTTGAGGTTTTATTAGAGTTGTTTGCCATTTCCTTCTCTGGCTTATTTTACAGATGAAGAAACTAAGGAAAACAGGGTTAAGTGACTTGCTTAGGGTGGCAAAGCTAGGAATTATCTGAGACTGGATTTGTTGGGGCTGGATTCTAACTCCAGGACCAGTAATCTATCCACCATGCCACCTAGCTGCCCACTGTTTTTGTGATTCTGAGATCTATTTTATCTATGGTGCTTAAAAGTTGTAATTGCTGGTGCCTGGGACAAAGCCCTCATTGCTCTTTCCTGGGTGTGGCTCTATTCTTTCAACTCCAGCCCTCTTTTCTTTCTCTAGCATTTCCCTTGCTGCAAGTTGAGGCATCCACTAACAGACTGGGTGGAGAAGAAGGTTCAAGCTGTTATTTTTGTTAATGTACTAAGGAGAATTCAAGATTGACAACTGCTTGGACTCCACAGGTTCTGGATGAGAAGCATCAGTAGGAGCCATAGATAACTATAGAATCTAGATTCACAACAGGGGCCACCAGACTTTCTTAAAATAGACTAGTTTGAAGAATTTTCTATCTGTAACTGCTCTAGAATTGCTCACTCACTCCACACTGATTGCTGAGTGAATTACATAATAATTATGATACAGGGACAATAGGGATGACATTTTATATCAAATACCTTCCTTTTTGGAAAATAGCAAGTTGTATTGCAGATTTCAACTCACCAAAAGACAGTCTAAAAAATTAAAGTTTTCTAATGATAGAATGGGCATTTTTTTAAAAGTAGTAAGACCCTCGTCACTGAAAATGCAACCAAAGTCAGTCAATAAGCATTTATTATAGATCTACTATGTGCCAGGTACTGTGCTAAATTCTGGGGATATGAATAAAAGCAAAAGAAGATTCCTGCCTTCAAGGAGATTCCAATTTAATGGAATTGGGAAGAGAAGCCATAGGGTATTCCAACACAAGACAAGAGAATGAGCTGTATATTCACTAAAGTCCTTTCAGCTCTCAAAGATGATAAAAGTTTAAATGTTTTGTGACATCATCTGCTTGGGGAATTCCCTTCACTAGTACAGATTGCAACCTATAAGCCAGTAAGCAAATCCTAGAATCATTTGCCCAGGGTCATGTAGCCAGTGAGCCAGAGGGGGAATAATAATAACAGAACAACAAACATTTATGAAAGGCAGCAGGATAAAGTGGTTATGGGAGATTGACTATTTCCCTGAAGTTAGAAAGACCAGAGTTTGAGCAAATCCTGCTTCTGATTTTTGCTAGCTGTGACCACAAATAAGGTGTTTAATTTCTCGTTCCAGCTCCAACCACCCAAAAGTCTTTAAGGTTTTGAGTTAGAAGAGAATTATGAATTTGCATCAGTGAAGTCCCCCCAAACGATAAAGTCACGTGTACAGGCCAAAAAAGAGCAGCTAAGTGACATGGAATACAGCACCCTGCTGGGAGTCAAGAAGTCGTGAATTCAAATCCAGACGCATGCACTTAGTAGCATGCAACCCTGGGCAACTCACTTAACCTTATTTGCCTCAGTTTCCTCATCTGTCAAATGAGCTAGAGAAGGAAATGGAAAACCACTCCAGAATCTTCGCCAAGAAAAACTCAAATAAGGTCCCAAAGAGTTTGATAAAACCAAAATGCCTGAACAACAAAAAATGCCCCCCCCAAATATAACAGCAGACATTAACAATGTGATTTGTTTTGCAGAACATTACATATATATATATGTACATATATGTATAATTTCATTTCCTTTTTTAAAATAAACCCTTGTCCTCCATCTTAGACTCAATACTGTGTTTTGGTTCCAAGGCAGAAGAGCAGTGAGGGCTAAGCAATGTGGGTTAAGTGACTTGCCCAGGGTCACCCAGCTAGGAAATGTCTGAGGCTAGATTTGAACCCAGAAACTCCTAGTCTCTGGGCCTGACTCTCAATGCACTGAGCCACCTAGATGTTCACCTTTTTTCTTTCTTTTTATTTTTTTTAACCCTTACCTCTGTTTTAGAATCCATACCAAGTATTGGTTCCAAAGCAGAAAAGCAGTAAGGATTAGGCAATGGGGGTTAAATGACACAGCTAAGAAGTATCTGAGGCCAGATTTGAAACCAGGACCTCTAGGCTCCAGGCCTGACTCCCTATCCACTGAGTCACCTAGCTGCTCCTTAATTCACTTGCTTTTCATACCAATCCTCTGAGATAAATACCTCCAAGTATTTTAGGGATGAGCAAACAGATTGAGAAAAATGACTTCCAACCACGAAGTGTCAGAGGTCTGATTCCATTCCAGGTTTCCCGGAACTTTCCCTTAGTGGTGTCAAAGACTCCCGCTGTCAAATATTGACTTAGAAAACCACAAATTCACATTACCTATAGGGCAATGTATTTTTATTTATTTTGTTAAATGTTTCCCAATTACATTTTAATCTGGTTCTGGTCATAGTCCCAAGTTCTGTTGGCTGGATGGCCCACAGAGGGCAAATCTAATCCCTCTGTGCTATCCCACAGAGCTGCGATGAGGAGGAGGAGAATGCCTGGCATCAGGTCCTCATACAAGGGTCACTCATTACCTGTGTAAATTTGGGTAAGTCACGTTACCCATCAATTACCTTTCATTGATCCTGTGTGTATCTGCCATATATCTGGCCATTTACAAGTCATCTCCTCCAATAGAATAGAAGCTCCTTGAGGGTAGACAATGTGCCTTTTTGTCTTTTTTTTTGTACTTAGCCAAAGCCTGGAACATGGAAAGCACTTAAATGCTTGATGACAGATTGGTGGAAAGAGCCCTGGAGTTGAAATCAGAGGACTCGGGTCCTTGCCTCCTGTTCTCTCTTTGCCATTGGATTGTCTCTGTCATGTCTACTGTCATGTTGGCTTTCTATAGTCTTCAATCTCTCCCGAAATGTCAGCTCTTTCCCCAACAACTACAAATATACCCCAAAGTCTTTCCTATCCTTAAAAAAGGAAAAACCAAACCTCATTAGATTTATCATTTCTGCTAACTAGTGTCCTATATCTTTCCTCCCCTTCTTAGTTAAACTCCTTTAAAAAAAATCACCTGGGGGCAGCTGGATGGCTCAGTGGATGGAGAGCCAGGCCGAGAGATGGGAGATCCTGGGTTCAAATCTGGCCTCAGACACTCCCTAGCTGTGTGACCCTGGGCAAGTCACTTAATCTCCATTGCACAGCCCTTACTACTCTTCTGCTTTGGAACCAATATAATGTTCTAAGGTGGAAAGTAAGGGTTTAAAAAACAAACACCCACACAAGAAACAGTTAGGTTGCTCAGTGGATAGAGTACCAGGCCTGGAGTTTGAAGGTCTTGGGTTCAAATCTGGCCTCAGACATTTCTTAGCTGTGTGACCCTGGACAAGTCACTTAACTCCAGTTGCTTAGCCCATGCCAATCTTCTGTCTTAGAATTCATACTTAAGACAGAAGATAAGGGTTCAACTTTTAAAAATCACCTACAATGAGGATTGGATTAAATGACCTGTAAGGTCCCATCCAGCTTCAATGATCCCACAAAAACTCCCAGATATCCAAGATAGAGAGTAGACTTTTGGACTGCTCCTTTCTCATTTGGAGAGTCCAGAAGGCAGTGTCCTTAATGTCCTGGGCCTTAGGGCCACATGTGGCCACCTCTGTGAGAGGCCCCAGGGCTCCCCACCCATTCATGCCCCGAAACCCTGACCCCCCCAACCATCTCTTAGGATCCTAGGTCTCCCTGTGCCTAGATCCTTGTGTCTCCAGACTCCTTGGCCTTCTACAGTCCCGTGGCTTTGGCAGAAACACTCTCACATCTGGCACATCTGGGATTCTGGTGATTTGTGCAAATCAGAGGCTGAGTGTCTGCTTCATTTCGCTTCTCCCTCTTTCTCTCTCCACATCCTCCCAATATGGAGTTTACCCACAAAATCCAATATGGGCTTGGACTCAGCTCTCACTTTCTCTTCCTTCGGTTTCCAAGTGGTCCTTGGCCAGCTGTGATTCCAGAAGTCAAACAGCTTCACTGTTGATGTAAGGATGGTCTCTGGCTGGGAGGCAAAGGATTACAAACAACCTAATAGATGATTTAATTAGGGCTTAACCTGAACTTGGACAATCCAAGCTTCTGGCCTCCATCCCAGGTTGTGGGCTTGGCTGTCGGCAAGGCCAGCTCAGTGACCACTGACCCCATCTCTCCCTCCCTCCCTCCTTCTTCCTCTCTCTTGGGGCCGCCAGAGCACTTGTCAGCTGGGCCAAGATATACAGGGATCATCAGGCAGCTTTCTCCCCTCAGCTGCTGTGCCATCTCAGCTGCTTTCAATTCGCCCCTCCCAATTTCTTCTCATCTTAGGATATGTGTGGCCTCCTGACCGAAGGGAAAGGCCCCAACCAAAGGGAAAAAACAAATCACACTTCCAAGGGATGCTGCACTTGGTGGATTGAGCAGAGCTTTGGGCTGTGAATCAGGAGATGTGATGCCGACTAATTCTTTGTGTGATCTAGGGGGAGTCATTTCCCCTCCCTAAACCTCAGTTTCCTCCCCTGTAAAATAACAGAGTTGATGCTACATGGTCTCGAAGGAACCAGGGGATGAGTCGCTTTCCCCATCAAGCGATATTTGATGCTGCAAGATTCCAGAACCACTAAGTTAAAGATGGTTCCAAGGTGTGTTGGCTGCCATGAGCTCAGACTGTACATTTATTTACCACTAATTTGGTGAGAGGTTGCTTTATTAGAGTTCTAAAATTATTTTTTGTGTCTGTTGAGTTTCTTTAGCCAGAGACTTCAGGGCATAAATGTCATTTTCTGTTTCTTAGAAGCATATAGGATGCTAAACTTGGAGTCAGGGCAGACCTGAATTCAAATCCTAGCCACTTAATTTCTTGGCCCTCAGTTTCCCCCTCTGTAAAATGAGGGAGTTGGACTAAATGGCCTCTAAGCTACCTTCCAAATTTCATCTATGATCCTAAGAAATGGAGATGATAGGAATAGAGAAATTTATTTTCTGGCTGTTCTTTTTTTTTCCCCCCCTAATCCCACCCACCCCACTGATGACCTCTAGGGACAAGGCAGTAACAATAGAAAAATTCCTCTGACGTTCTCAGCCTGTCTTCCAACACATTCCATAGAAAGAGTTGTACCAAGTAAGGACAAGAATGTTCCCAGCTTAGCTTCTCCATCACAGTTTGCTTGGCGAGGGCGGAACTTGCAAATATCAACATCCCATCACACAGACACACAGACACGGGGCAGAACAGGGGAGATGGAGCAAGTAGAAAGGGCCCCCCGGGCCAAGGAGATGATCAAACTTACAACTGTAGCTTGTCACATCTGTAAGGGATTGTTTCACCCAATTTCCTCATTCTGCAGAAGGAAAACCTGAGCCTGGTGGTAAGAGTGGCTTGGTTAGGTGTGGGGCCGGGGTCTCCTGAAACGGCTCTTTGCCCTCTTTCCCTTTCTGCTACACACTGACTCCCGGCACCCACTCTTCACCCAAGGCCGTCTCGGCTCAAGAAGAGGCTGGCTTGTGCCTTCTGATTTTATGCCATGGACATAGCCCAATATTCCCATCCTCAATATATTGGCCTCAGGTTCCTCACCTTGAAATGGGGATCATTATAGCTCCTACCTGTTGTGAGGATTAAATGAGGCAATCTTAGTGAAACCCTTAGCCCAGTGCCTGACACATAGTAGGTGCTTATTCCCTTCCTTTGCACAAAGAAAAGCAGTTAAGTAAGACCGATCTACATGGTCAATATTTCTAATGGCATATACAACTTCTGGTACATGTAGAACCCCACCTCTCTTTTGAGAGAATAGCTAGATCAGACAGACAGACAGACAGAGATAAACAGTTAGGAAAATAGATAGATTCAGAGATAGATAGATAGATAGATAGATAGATAGATAGATAGATAGATAGATAGATAGATAGATGGATGGATGGATGGATGGATGGATGGATGGATGGATGGATGGATAGATAGATAGATAGACAGACAGATAAGATGATAGATAGATAGATAGATAGATAGATAGATGATAGACAGACAGATAAGATAGATAGATAGATAGATAGATAGATAGATAGATAGATAGATAGATAGATAGATAGATGATAGACAGACAGATAAGATGATAGATAGATGATAGACAGACAGATAAGATAGATAGATAGATAGATAGATAGATAGATAGATAGACAGATAAGATGATAGATAGATAGATAGATAGATGATAGACAGACAGATAAAATGATAGATCGATAGATAGATAGATAGATAGATAGATAGATAGATAGATAGATAGATAGATAGATAGATAGATAGATAGATAGATAATAGAGACAGAGGCAGACAGCTCAACAGATACAGAGACAAACAGGTAGAAAGAAAGATACAGAGAGATACTTAGATGCAGAGACATTCAGATAGATAGATGGATGGATAAATAGATAAACAGATAGACAGACAACTAGATAGATACTGAAACAGGTAGTGGGGAGAGATAAGGAGAGAGAGGAGAGACAGACAGACAGAGAGAGACAGAGAAAGAGACAGAGACAGAGAAACATGCAGAGAGAGAGATAGAAAGATAGATATAGACAGGGAGATAAATAGGCAGAGGTGGGAAGGGGATAGCAAAGAGAATGCAAGACGTGACATGGAAGTCCAGTTCCCAATCAGGTAAGATAAAAAGTTCACTTCTCAGAATCTATGGAGAGCAGAAGTGAGGTCCAAGTTGGAGAGAAGGGTCATATGGAGGAGATATGCTTCCTTATCTGAATTCCACAACTGGTATTGGTCCTTCTGAGGAACAATCCTCTCCTCTGGTAGGAAGGGAGGCCTTTCAACAGCCAGGAGAAATAAAGAGAAGCCTCTTTTAGGAGGCAGTATTGAGTTGAGCTTGGAAGGGAAGCAAGAGTCCCAAAGGGTGGAGTAGGTGATGGAGAGCATCTCAGACATGGCGGCCAGCCTGTTGAAAAAGGCACAGAGGCTATAGCTGGAATGGTATATACAAAGAACAACAAGCAGGCCAGTTGGACCAGCTCTCTTAGGATGTATCTATTAGGCCACAGATTCTTGAGCCCTTCCTATAGGGACTTGGATGCTGTAAATCTAATCACCTTCAGACCCCATTGATGGGTCATTTAAACTGATTGTGCTATCTGCATGATCCAATAGAATACTGGATATGGAGACAAAGAACATGCGTCTGAATTCCAGCTCTGCTTTTTATTACCCTTGTGACTTCGAACAAGCCACTCATCCTCCTTGGGCCTCAGTTTCCTCATCTGTCAAATGAGGGGATTCAATTAGATAATCTCAAAACTTCTTTTTAGCTCTAAATCCATGGTCCTATTATTCTTCCTTGCCATTACTGCCCCCTCGGACACCTGAACAACCAAAATCATTTTCTCTGTTACTAAGGAAAGGAGAACTGGGAATGAAAGAAGGGAAACACTTGAGGAAGGCCCTCAGAATTCTGGGAACTTGGGAACATAAAATACTTTGGAAACCAAACTCATCTCCATCTATTTCTATTTCTGAAATAATCTTCCACTAACTACCGGTGTTGGATTTCAGAATTAAAATGTTTATATGCAAGTTGATGTTGGCCTGCCCCCTTCCCTGGCCAAAAATGGTTGGTTTTTGGTCCTTGAGATCATTTGTCGTATTGATTTTTTTAAAATGAAGCCCTCAGCAAAAAATCTAAAATAACCTGAGCCTGTGGCCAGCAAGGTGAGCTCAAGGACAGGGCACTAAAGTTTGTTTTCAGTCTCTAAATCCCCCCTCCACACACAGGCAGTACATTTGTGCCGGTGTCTGAGCCCAAAGGCATTTTAGAGGCTGACCAGTCCAACTACCTCATTTTACAGAGGTGATAAAACTGGAACTAGCATGGGGCAAACGGGGTCTTGTCTCAGGGTTCTAACACTGATGAAGGGGGAATATGATAACCTCCTCCCCTTTGGTGACTGCCGTCACACCTGTGTCCAAGATACAATTTTGGCAAGTTATATCGAAATTAATATCCAAAACATTCCAAGTATTATATTGAATAAGATTTATTAAATTTAACCTGAAGCAAAAGAGAAACTAAAAGGCTAAAGTAAAAAAAGCTAGCTAACCAAGCCACGGTCAAGACACACATAAACGAAAAGGGAAAAGGAATTTTGGGATGGGGAAAGAATTCTGGGAGATGGAGTCCAGGATACGAGAATTTCTAACTATACACTCTCGAAAAGGAGAACTGAGAGAATTCATGAGAATCACGCCCTCTTTAAAAAGAACTTTATGATGACAACACATTTTACCTATGTTATCTCATTGGATGCGATGATGATAAGCGAGTGGTTTGTCTGGTATTAATTCAATTTAATGTACATTTATTAAATGCCTATTCTGCTCAATGCTGGGGAGACAGAGGCAAATACTAGACAGTTCCTGCCCTCAAGGAGCTTACATTGTACTGGAGGATACAAGATGTAGATAGGTAAAGAAATATAAGTTAAAAAGATACAAAAATATGTGTCTGCATAGAAATCCATGTCCATATGTATACGTGTTCATAGACACACATAAATACCATGTAATTTCATTGTGCTGGGGAGAGGATTACAACTGGAGAAATCAGGAGAGGTTTCTTTTAGAAGATGGTATTGATCTGAGCCCTAAAGGGACGTAGGAGACCCAAAGGGTGGAGTGGAGAATGGAAACGACTCCAGAAGGAATGGAGAGCCTGTTGGAAAAGTCAGAGAGGCAAAAGATGGAATGGTATGTATGAAGAGCAGCAAATGGGCCCATTGGGCCAGAATATGGAGAGAAAGAAGGGAAATAATGTGTGAGCTAGCCTAGAAAGATGGGCTTGGGCCAAAGAGGGATGAGTCATCGGTACCAAACAAAGGAGTTTGTATTTTATCTTTAAGACACTAGGGAGCCACTGGGACTTCTTGAGCAAGGGAATACCATGTTGAAATCTCACTTTGGCATCTGTGTGGAAGGTGAATGAGAGAGAGGAGAGACAAGAGACAGTCTATTATTATGGTAGTCCAAGTGAGAGGTGATGAGAGCTTAAACTAGAGTGTGTTGTAAGAGTTATGAATGGGGCAGCTGGGTGGTGCAGTGGATTGAGAGCTGAGTCAAGAAATGGGAGGTCCTGGGTTCAAATCTGGCCTCAGACACTTTCTAGCTGTGCCACCCTGGGCAGGTCACTCAACCCCAATTGTCTAGCTCTTAATTGTCTTCCATCTTAGAACCAATGCTTGGTGTTGATCCTAAGAAGGAAGGTAAGGGTTTTAAAAAATAAAAGACATTGTAAAGGTAAGAGAGTGACAAGATCTTGGTCACCCAGTGGCAGAATCATAACGTGGGTCCTGCTTTATTATTCTTGTTGGAAAACATCTTCCAGAATGTCTAATCCTCACATTTTATAGAGTCCCAGAGAAGCTACCCAACAACCATAGTCTGTAAGTATAAAGCCTTCAATTAAACAAACATCTGTTAAGATCCTTCTATATTGTCAGGCTGGACACTGGGACAAAATTATCGCCAACCTCAAAGAACTTACATTTTCGTAGGGTGATCGAGCATGTACAAAGACTTAAATACAAACTAATTTAAGGAGGGAAGGAGCATTAACAACTGAGGGAAATCAGGAAGGGCTTCAGAGTGAAGGTGGCACCTTTTAAGGTGAAACTTGAAGGAAGTTACAGAGTCAAAGAGAGAGAGGTGAGAACGAAGTGGTCCACTAGGCACGAGGTGCCGCACGTGCAAAGGAGCATAGGTGGGAAATGGAATTCTAAGTTCAAGAATAATGAATAAACTTGTTTGGTTGGAATGTCAAGTGTTTGAAGTTGAGTAACATGAAATAAGTCCGTAAAAATAGTTGGGAAAAACAACTTGGGGAAGGATCTAAATGCCAAGCAGAAGATTTTTGTATCTTATCCTGGGGATGATAAGGAACCACCAGAGATTTCTGAGCAGAATGATGGCATGCCTGGATCTATGTTAGGAGGCGTCTCGTTTGGCAGCTGTCTGGTGGATGAAGTAGACTCAGGTCCTCTTCCTCTAGGTCAAGTGCTCTTTCCCTTGTTCTGCCTTCCAATTCTAGTCCCTCATGTGCTCTTTTAAAATTTTAACCCTCACTTTCCATCTTGGAATCCATACTGTGTATTGGTTCTAAGGCAGAAGAGTGGTCAGGGCTAGGCAATGGGGGTCAAGTGACTTGCCCAGGGTCACAAAGCTAGGCAGTATCTGAGTTCACACTTGAACCCAGAATCTCCTGTCTCTAGATCTGGCTCTCTCTCCACTGAGCCACCTGGCTGCCCCTCTCCCATGTACTCATACTTTCTTCCATCTCCTTTCCGTAGAGCTGACCTAACCTTCTCTATAAGACTTCACAGAGAACAGGAGATCTCCCTCCCCCACCAATATTCAATTCAAAAAAACATCATTCCGGGGACACCTGGTCTATGCAAACTCATCTCCCCACCTGTTGGCAGAAGCCTGAAATTCTCCAATATTAGCTTCATTCCTGAGGTTGTTTCTGTTACGGTTATAGGAAGAATGAATGCTTTAAGCTATTATCTAATGTATAAACCAGACTGAGTTGCTTATCAACTCTGGGAAGGGGGAGAGAAGAAGGGAAGGAGACAACACGGATCATTTAACTTTGGAAAATTTATGTGGAAATTCGTTATTAAAATAAAGACATTAAGGGGGCAGCTGAGTGGCTCAGTGGATTGAGAGCCAGGCCTAGAGATGGGAGGTCCTGGGTTCAAATCTGGCCTCAGACATTTCCCAGCTGTGTGACTCTGGGCAAGTCACTTAACCCCCATTGCCTACCCTTACCACTCTTCTGCCTTGGAGCCAATTCACAGTATTGACTCCAAGATGGAAGGTGAGAGTTAAAAATAATAATAAAATAAAATAAAGACATTAAAAAATAAAATAAACTTATCTACATATAAACGAGTTGCGAATCCTTTCACAAACAGAAATTTTCATAGGAGGAGAAAAAAGAGAACCCCATTTACCTGAGGAAATAGCCCACACAGGCTGAAAACAAACTTCCTTTCCCCTGCCCTGGAACCTTCCCAAAGTAGGTAAGTCCCCAGGATGTGAGGCTACAGAAACAAAGCTGATTACTGTTCTATTCAATGCAACACTCTTTTGTCAGACTCTCTGTGACCCCATTTGGGGTTGGGGTTTTCTTTTTTCTTTTCTTTTTTATTTTTATAAAAACTCTTACCTTCTGTCTTCGAATCGGTACTATGTAT
The DNA here is from genome assembly GCF_016433145.1 of Gracilinanus agilis. Taxonomy (NCBI): domain Eukaryota; kingdom Metazoa; phylum Chordata; class Mammalia; order Didelphimorphia; family Didelphidae; genus Gracilinanus; species Gracilinanus agilis. The sequence continues at coordinate 484,001,612 of NC_058133.1, read as the reverse complement.
TGGTTCTAAGGCAGAAGAGCGGTAAGGGATAGGCAATAGGGGTCAAGTGACTTGCCCAAGGTCACACAGCTAGGAAGTATCTGAGGTCATATTTGAACCCAGGACCTCCTATCTCTGGGACTGGCTCTCAATCCACTGAGCTACCCAGCTGCCCTCTTGGGGTTTTCTTAGCAAAGAGACTGGAATCATTTGCCATTTCCTTCTCTAGCTCAATTTGACAGGTGAGGAAACTGAGACAAAGTGAATTAAGTGACTTGCCCAGGGTCGCCCAGCTAGGAAATATCTGTAGTCAAATTTGAGGCTCAGGGCTCTATCCATTGCACCATCTAGCTGCCCATTCTACAAAGACTTATATGCCATGTAGGTGCCCAGTGATTTACTGTGTTGTACTGGAAATACAAAGCTGAGTGAGAGATGGTCCCAGACCTCAAAGAACTTATATTCCAAAGTGCCTACCATGTGCAAGATATAGTGCTTGTTTGTTGATCGATTAATGCAATTCTGAATCCTGAAGAGAATTACCCCAGCTGTTTCATATAACGGGAGATCCAAAGAGTCCTAACCTCCGTCCCTTCCTGGTTTTGTCTTCCAGGTCAGGTTTTGAGACGAGTTTAAGTGGAGGGAATAATATTATTGGGGATGAAGACACTAAACGATAACTCTAGTCCAACTATCAATAATATGGAATTAGGTCTTCATCAATGATACATGTAAAACTCAGTGAGGGTTAGGGGGACTTGGGGAGAGGGAAAGAACATGAAACATGTAACTATGGGGAAATATTCAAAATAAAAATAAAAAAATAAAAAAAAGTGGAGGGAATAGTTTTCTAAGAAAGCAAACAGGGAGGACTCCCTTAGGTACCAAGACCTCTCCTCAAACCATCAACAGCTGTCCTTTCTTAGCTAGCTTGGGGGGAGAAGCACCCACTTACAATCCGTGTCTACCCACAGAAGAAAAGGGCATGTAAAACCTCTCCAGAAGCTTGACACTCTCCATCTTGGAGCGAATGGTCATACACATCATTTTGTTTCTAACCTACTTCTCTGGCTAGTTTCTGAAATAGTTGGTATTCTCTTCGTCTAAAGCCCATTCCTAGCCTATTTCTGGCCTGACTTTTCACTTGGCCTTTCATCCCGACTCCAGATCCTTCCCCAAATTGGCCTCGTAGGTGCTGACCCTTGAAATAACTAAGCAGGCTCCAAATTTGGCTCGTGGCTTGCAGTTCGGGCTGACCTCCAGACAGATGTTGGCTTTACCCACCGAACTCACAGTATCTGCACACCCTTTGGAAATATTCGAGAGGCCCAGCCCCTCTAAGAAATAAAACATTTTAGAGGAGTGGAAAGAAAACTGAATTTGGAATCAGCAGTTGTGAGTTTGAATCCCATCCCTTCCCCTCTCCGGGTCTGTTTCCTCCTCTATACAATGAGGGGTTGGACTCCAGGATCTCTAACGGTCAGGCAACCTCGAAATCGAGGACCTCTGAAACAATCTGTATCAGGGGAAGAGAAAGGCAAGTTGCCAGACTCTGGGACTTGGTCAATAGATGCTTGGATGCTTTCCCCTTTTAAAAACACAACTTGAATGCCGTGAAACCATTCCTCTGCTTCATATCATTGAGGTTTCCTCGCAGGGCTCAACAACTCGGGGTCGACTGCCTTTTCCCTTTATTTTCTACTGAACTACTTTCCATTAAATGTGTCTATCCACTGAGCAAAGCAGAAGCAGAGATGGCTGGGAGCACAGAATTAGTCTGTGAAATGTTAAAGCACGGTATCTTGGCCAACTCTGCTCCCGCTGCCAGTGGGGGGAACTGGGAGCTGAGCCTGTAATGCTGTTTTTTGAACTGGGTTGTGTATTTTATGATCTGAGCTGATGGGGCCCTCCCTCTAGGCTAGAGAGCTCACTGGTATGCAGCTCCAGATAAAGCCAGAAGGTCTCTAGCAGGAAGGAATGAAGTCCCAGAAAGCGAAGAGCTGCAAGAGAATATAAGATCATAGATGGGGATTCGTTAGGGACCTCCTAGTTCAACACACTCGCCTTGCAGAGGAAAAAACACTGAGGCTCAGTTTTATGAAGTAGTTTGTCCATAGTCATACAGGGAAAAAACATCAGGGGTAGAATTTGAACCCAGCTCTCTTAACTCCAGAGGGGAGTCTTCTTTGAGTTCTCTCTTCTATACTATGTTGAATATTCTCTCTAAGATCATGGGATCATATATTTAGAGCTGCCAGGTTGCTTTCCTACCACTCCTCCTGCGGTCCCCATTTTTGGCAAGGCTGCCATAATTTTCTGGTCATCCAGGCTGGCAATATTGGTGTCACTCTCCCACCTCATAGTCAATCAATTGCCCAGTCTTGTAGATTCAACCTCTACGACATCTCTTGAATCAAGCCCTGTCGTTCTATTGACACCATCACCAACTTTGTGGACTATTGCAATGACATCCTGCTTTAGTCATCTGTTATGAGAGGTGAAGGATCACTGGGGGCCTTGAGCGGGGAACCAGCCCAGCAGGAGGTTGGAGTTGATTGTTATGAAGGAGTGAGCAAACTCAGTTGGGAATGAACCTGCACCCGGTCTTTCTCCTGGGTAATCCATCCTTCACCTAGCTGCCAAAAGAATATGCCTAAAACACAGGATGGACCACATAACCGCTCAAGAGCTTTCGATGACTCCCTATGTCCACAAAATAAAATACAAACTCCTCTCGTGTGCTATTTAAAAATCCTTCATAAGAACTGTGGGAGTAGAAACACAGAAGAAAAACAACTGCTTGAACACATGGGTTGATGGGAATATTATTGGGGATGTAGACGTTAAGCGATCACCCTAGTGCAATTATCAATAATATGGAAATAGGTCTTGATCAATGATACATGTAAAACCCAGTGGAATTGTGTGTCAGCTACAGGGAGGGAGGGGGGTTTTGGGGGAGAGGGAAAGAATATGAATCATGTAACCATGATTCTAAAATTTTTAAAATTATAACAAAAATATAAAATAAATAAATAAATGATCCTTCATAAGGGGGCAGCTATGTGGCTCAGTGGATTTAGCGCCAGTCCCAAAGATAAGAAGTCCTAGCTCCAAATCTGTACTCAGATACTTCCAGCTGTGTGGCCCTGGGCAAGTCACTTAATCCCCATTGCCTCACCCTTATAGCTCTTCTGCCTTGAAACCAATACAAGTATTGATTATAAGATGAAAGGTAGGGTTTTTGTTTGTTTAATCCTTCACAGTCTAGATCCTGCTTATATCTCCAGACTGATTATACATTATTCCCCAAATACCGTCTCCAGGCAAATTGACCTACTCTTCCCACTTGCATGTCTTTGCACATTCTTCTTTCTGTGCCTGGAATATTCTAGCTCCTAACCTTTCCTTCTTTGGACTCCTAGCTCTCTTTAATGGTCAAGTCAAATCCTACTTTATGAAAGAGCCCCATCCTTGTTCTCCTAGTTTTTAGAGCCCTGCCAAAATTACTCTACCTTTATTTTGTATATATTCTCTATGTACTTATATGTGACCAGGTGATATCTTCCTAGAAGAATATAATGTCAAGAATTGCCTTGCTTTTGTTTGGAGGTAGCACTTTCTGGACCACTTCCCAAGTCAGTCCTTAAAGATGGATCCCTAGAGGTATGGGAGGGGGAATAGGTTCTCACAAGTTCTAGGTCACCCTACTCAACTGGGTTTGGTCTGTACTACTAAAACTATAGCTTATGAGCTCCTACCAGTGAGCTTAACTTTAATAGTTGACTAATAGATACAAATACCCCAAAGCAAAAGGCACCTACTGGGATAAGCTAGTAAGCCAGTATAAAACATCCTCCTTCTTCTACCCCTGGAAACCTGTATTAATATCTTCACAGCAATTGTGGGAAGACTTAGCACAAACTTGGACTACAGTGATACTGAAGAATGCATGCAAGAGACACAGAGGGCTTCTTTTCCCTGCTTGCTGTTCCCTCCTGGTAGTAGTACTGTACAGTGATCACATTCTACAAAGGTGCTCCCCGACCAGACTCTCTTAAACCCTACTATCTCCAAAGACATAGATTTAACTATTTAAAGATCTCTAAAACTGTGGTCATTTTTAAGCAGCCAAGCCCCAGTGTCCTTTCTAATTCAATTAGAAAAATGTTTTCCTATCTTTAGGAGATGCTGGAGTACTCCTTTATAGTTAATCTAGTAACTTGTTGACATATAAGTATCTCATTTTCTTTGCTATTTGTCTTATTCTTTCTGTGTCTATATCAAATGAGGTGATGAATCAGTTGGCCAAAGACCAATTAGTCCCCTTCATTTGCTTCTCTAGTGTCTAATATATAATAAAACATTAATAAATGCTTGTTGACTAATTGATTAAACCCAAATATCCAGCTGTCAAGTCTTGTGGATTCTATTTCCATTCACACAATTTCTAGCTTAGTTCAGTTCTTTTCATGTCTTATCTAGTTATTATAATAGCTTCTTAATTGATCTCCTTGTTTCTAGCCTGTCTTCTTTACAATTTATCCTCCATGAGCTGCCAAAATAAATTTCCTAAATCACAAATTTCAACATTTCATGCTGCTGCTCAAAAGTTTTCATCTACTCATTCTTTTAATAATAATTATAACATCTGAGGGTTTTCCTGTGCCTTTGCTATCTTTCCCTACTTCTGATACCTTAAGAATTGATTCCTTGATGCCCTCAAAGTGATACCTCCTCCAGCACAGACTTAGTATGTACAAACTTAGCCCAAGCTTATCAATTCTCCAATTTTTATTTGCTTCAATGATATTTCCACTTCTTGTAGGAACATATCCATGACTGTAATGTAAGTCTAAATGTGGGACTCTACTGTCATTAATAGCAAAAAAAATTTTTTTAATGTAGATCTTTTCCATCTTGTTGTCTTTTTGTCAAGAAGTTTCATTCTTGAAGGTCTTTGGGATGACTTTGCTTTGTTGGGTCTCTCACCAAGCTTTATTCAAACTGCCCCTTTCCTATCACTCTTTGCCATGGCAATACTACTCATAATTTTCTACTACCCTTCTCCAGATGATTTTTAATTATATATTTCCAATTACATGTAGATGCAATTTTTAATAATTGCTTTCTGACATTTTGTGATCCATGCTCTCTCCCTCTCTCCCTCCTTTTCCCCCTCCCTGAGACAGCAGATAATCTGATATAGGTTACACATGTGCTATCATGTAATACATGTTTGTCATGTTATGAAAGCAGACACATGTTGCTTACAAGAAAAAAAACTCTTGAAGGAAACAAAGTGAAGAATGATATGCTTTGATTCATACTCTCTCAATCCCTTCAATGGTGATGAATAGCTTTTTTTTATTATGAGCCCCTTGGAGTTGTCTTGTACCCTTGCATTGCTGATAATAGTTAGTCATTCTTGGATGGTCATCATACATTATTACTGTCATTGTATACAATGTTCTCCTGGTTCTACTCTCTTCACTTTGTATCACTTCATATCCTTCTCTGTATGATTTTCCAAATGAGCTAGTCACACGCTGAGAGGGAGGAATTAAAAATATATTTTACCAAATTCTTCACAGATATCCTCTGGATGTCAAAAGAAATCCAGGATGCTCCTAGCACCTTAGGTATCTCTCCTATGATGTGCATAAGGGAAGACATGACCAAATGCCACAACAGATGAACAGGGTAAAAACTGCCATCTCTACCAGGGGAGAGAATACCTCATTGATAAAATTACAAATTCCTTTGAGTTTTGATTATGTTCTTATCATGTCCTAATCTGTTCTGTAGTTATTGTACCAACTGTGCAACTCTTCCTCACTTGAATCCAATATATGCACAAATCAAGACATAACCCCATGTCATTGGTCCTTTTCAAAAATGAAGGGCCACTCCTAGCAGTACCAGATATTAAACTATACTATAAAGCAGCAGTCATCAAAACAATATGGTACTGGCTAAGAGACAGAGAGGAGGATCAGTGGAATAGACTTGGGGTAAATGACATCAGCAAGACAGTGTATGAT
>NC_058133.1:483975727-483990635 GCF_016433145.1 Gracilinanus agilis | reverse complement strand
TGTGAACTGATCCAGCCATTCTGGCTGGCAATTTGGAATCATGCTCAAAGGGCTATAAAAGACTGCCTGCCCTTTGATCCAGCCATACCATTGCTGGGTTTGTACCCCAAAGAGATCATAGATAAACAGACTTGTACGAAAATATTTATAGCTGCGCTTTTTGTGGTGGCAACAAATTGGAAAAGGAGGGAATGTCCTTCAATTGGGGAATGGCTGAACAAACTGTGGTATATGCGGGTGATGGAATACTATTGTGCTAAAAGGAATAATAAACTGGAGGAGTTCCAGGCGAACTGGAGAGACCTCCAGGAAGTGATGCAGAGCGAAAGGAGCAGAGCCAGAAGAACATTGTACACAGAGACTGATATACTGTGGTAAAATCGAATGTAATGGACCTCTGTACCAGCAGCAATACAATCACACAGGACAGCTCTGAGGGATTTATGATAAAGATGCTACCCACATTCAAAGGAAGGACTGCAGGAGAGGAAACATATAAGAAAAGCAACTGCTTGAACGCATGGGTCGGGGTGGACATGATTGAGGGTGTGGACTGGAAACTACCACACCAATGCAACTACCAACAATTTGGAAATAGGTCTTGATCAAGGACACATGACAAAACCAGTGGAAATGTGCGTCGGCCATGGGTGGGGGGATTGCGGGGGGTGAAGGGGAAAGTAGGAGCATGAATCATGTAACCATGTTAAAAATGATTATTAATAAATGTTTAAATTTAAAAAAAATGAAGGGCCACCATCATTGTACCAACTAGACTATTTGTTCCTTGAGTGTCTTATTCATCTTTATTCCCACTACTTTACACTCAATCCAGCACGTTTAGGGCAGTCTGGTTGAGAGTGGAAAATAGGATCAGAGAGGCCATTACACTTTTCAAAAATATGGGTTAAGGTAGGGCATCTAAGTGGCTCATTGGATAGAGAGCCAGACCTGGAGATGGGAGGTCCTGGGTTCAAATCTAGCCTCAGACACTGCCTGGTTGTGTGACCCTGGACAAGTCACTTAACCCCCATTGCCTAACCCTTACCATTCCTTTGACTTAGAACTAATACTGTATTGAGTCTAAGTTGGAAAGTAAGAGTTTAAAAAAATAGGGACTGAGAACCCATTGTAATCCATTTTTATAACTTGATTATACTTGCTGAAATTTATTTACCAGTATATTCTCCCTGCCTAGCAGTACGCTGGATGCTATGGGAAATATAAGAGAAATTCAATAAAGGAGGCTGCCTAATATAAAGGAAAGCATGCTGGCTCTAGAGCCAGAAGATGTGGGTTCAAATCCTGACTCTGCGTAAGATATTTTTAAGTCACTTGTCCTTTCAAGGTTCCTCCTTGGAAAAATAAGGGGTTTGGACTAGATGACTTCTGAGATCCCTTCCGGTTCCACAAAGCACTGACAATAATCCAGCTAAGGAGGCAAGACATACTTCTGACCCAGGGGAAGAATAGCTCCTAAACCAGTTCTAGATCCATGATCTAGGGCATCATTAAAGAAATGCAGCATTAATTTAATTAATTAAAATAAATGTGGCAAGGGGAATAAAAGGTGACCTGGTCACATAACTAGAGTGAGGGATTAATGGATGCATAGTCCTTGGGCTTCATTGGTTATAAAGAGAATTTGAGTGGGAGCTAGGTGACTCATTGGATTGAGAGCCAAGTTTGGAGACAAGAGGGCTTAGGATCTAATCTGGCCTTCCTAGCCGTGTGACCCTGGCAAGTCACTTAACCCCTATTGTTTAGCCCTTATCTCCCTTTTGCCTTGTAACCAATACTTAGTATCAACTCTAAGATAAAAGATAAGGATTTCAGAAAGAGAGAGAGAGAACTTGAGAAAGGTCCCAACTAAAAGGGACCTCAGAGTCTTCCCCTTTTTACAGGGAGACTAAGTCTGAGGAGATGGTTTTCTCAACCTCATACAGGTAGTAAGTATCAGTGCCAGGATTTGAACCAAGGTCATATGACTCCAAAACCTGTGTTCTTTGACCTGTACTATGAGTAATTTATTTAGCCCTTTAATGATAAATTGCATGGTCCAGCCAATGACCCAGGAATTCAAGGAAAGGAGGAGTCATCAGGGAAGGCATCAAAGAAGTCAGCCTTAAAAAATCAGTAGAAATGGGATCATAGATCATAGTATTGAGCTCTAAGTGCCCTTAGAGATCATCTATTTTAATTCCTTCATTTTTCAGAGGAGGAAACTGAGGTCCTGAGAGAGAGCGACTTCCCCAAAGTCCCATAACTAGTAACAGAATTGAGACTCTCAAATCCAATATTCTAGGCAAAGGTAAGATGTGAACCAAGTGGGAATGAGTGCAGAGTTCGGAGGAGGTAATAAAGAAACTATCCTGATAGAGTTGGAATTGGGATCCAGACAGGGCCAGGAAGTTCCCATAAGGGATTGGTAGGAGATCGGGTCAAATAGGTGAGGTAGAATCAGATTGTGGAGTGCCGTGAGTACAAAGTTGAAGAGCCTGGATTTAGCCCAGATTTGTGAATAAACTATCTCATTTCCTTTTTGCCTCCAAATGAAATGATCCTTAAACCAGCTTCTTTCCTCTTCCTTTGTTTAAGCCCTGCTAACAAGTACTTTGGGCCTGTAAAATCTTTTGTAGGCTCAGGGATTTTTTTCCCACTTTTTTCCATTCACTTTATAGTAAGTGCCTTTGGCTGTGAGAAGCAAAGAAGGCATTTCACTGGGTGAGAAGTACCATCATGGGCCCATTAAGAAGCAGTCGAAGGGGAATTAGCCCCATATCCAGGCCTGGTGATGGAGGGTTGGCATTTCAGAAACAGAACTGTGTGCCCTGGGGGATGGAAGTTGAGTTGTGCCCATTGGCAGCTTGTTTCAGGAGCACCATCTCTCCAGAAAGGAAGAGGACAGCAGACTGGATTGCCAAACTGTGTAGCTATTAAAGATACCAACTTCTCCCTAAAACAATGGCCCATGTATTTTACACCAAAAACCTCCTTATGATGTTGTACAACCAGGAGTCTTGGAACAATGCAGTCTCCAAAGAAATGAAGTATAGGATCACTCAGAGGCACATAATGGGTATAAGCTAGCTGTGACACATCACAAAACAACATGGAAGCTGGTACAGAGGAAAGAATGCTGGCTCTGGAGGTGGAAGACTTGGTTCAGATTCTACCACTGAGGTTTAATACCTACATATCACCTTGGGCAAGTTATTAAATTCGCTTGGACCTCAGAGTCTTTGACCATAAAGTGAGATGTTGGACTAGATGGCTTTGGAGATCCCTTTCCAACTACAGCTCCAGATCTATGATACTCTGAACCGAAGGGAAGTTATTAGAGAAATATATGACAAAGAGGTGAAAAGATAAACTCAATCCATCACAAGATAGGCTGACGTGAATGGGCTATGATCTATATCATGGGAGGGAGATGCCTATAACAATGAGAACACACATCTGTTGGAATGCCAGAGCACTAGACTAGACACATCTTTTTACCCCAAAAAATCTCACCAGAGATGGGTAACTGTGTTACAGACAAATGACCAAGAGACATATTGGGATGCTGTTAAACTTTGGAAAACAAAAGACCAAAAGACCTGTACCTTTCTTCTTTCTCTTCCTCTTCCTTGGCCCTCGATGTGAGAAATGGAACCAACTCTCCCTGAATGTTGACAGCCAGTGTGTTCTTCCTTCATGCCAATATGGAAAAAGCAGGGTTGGGAAAGGGAGGGATATGACTGATTTTTTCTTGGGGGCTGGGGAGGTTGCTATTGCTTTTCTCCCAAGACAAAAAATAAATGAAATTCAAGGGCATACATAAACCTTCAGGAGAGGGAGGGTGTTGGGCAAGACCAGTGCTCATTTGGAAAGTGACAAAATTCATTAAGCAATTAAAGTGTTGGCTAATACATTTCTCTCTCATTTGCTCTGCTTTCTCTCTCTCTCTCTACTCTCCCCTTCATCTACTTTTCCCTCTTCTTTCTCTTTTCCTTTGTTTTCTCTCTGACTCTTTCCTGCTCTCCTTTCTTTTCCCTCTCCCCTCTTATTTTTCTCATCTCTTTCTTCTCTCTCCTCTCCTTCTTCTTTATCTTCTATCTCCTCTTTACTCTCCCTTCTTTCTTCCTCTCTCACTCATCTTTGTGTGTGTGTGTGTGTGTGTGTGTGTGTGTGTGTGTGAGACAGAGAGAGAGAGAGAAGAAAAGAGAGAGAGAGAGAGAAGAAAAGAGAGAGAGATTCAGAAAGAATGTGAAGCAATAAAGAGATTGGAAACAGATGGACTGGCAGCTAGACTAGGGTTGCTGAGCAATGTTGAAATTCCTGGGCCCATCGCTCCTGGCTGGGAGTCAGGGTGGGTTATTATTTTCTGGGCAATGAGGTGGGAAAGAAGTCCAAGCAATTCAGGCAAACTAAGAAGCCTGCATGGAGCATGTGAACCTTTGAGGGTTTTAAAAGAGGGGAAAGAAAGAATGTTGACTTTGTAAAAAAAAATAATCTGGAATAAAGCTAGTTGGGCCAAATACAGTATAGCCATCTTGACCAAAGGATATTGACATTCCAAATGCAACCATGCTAACATTTAGGTCCTTCAGAACAAGAAATGCTTTGGTTTTGTCTTTGAAATCCTAGCAACTGACACATAGTAGGTGCTTAACAAATGCTTGCAGATTGATTGATTTTAGGTAGTGACTTGGAAACTAAGTTACAAGAAGCCTTAGTTCTCTAGATTCTCAAGGACATAAAATTATTCTTTTCTTGTCTCTTCTTAACTTCTTCCTATCTCCTTTCCCCTTTTGGTAGAATCAACAAATGTCCAAATTAGAAGGAATCCCAGAGGTTATTTTATCATCTAGTGCAGGAAACCTTTCACCAGACACTCTCTCTCTGATAGTTAGTCATCCAGTATTTGCTTAAAGATTTCCATTGACAGAGAACTTATCACCTTCCAAGAGACTATTCAACTGCTGGACAGCTCCCATTGGAAGACATTTAATTCAATCTGTCAGTCAATAAGCATTTATATGCACAGCCTATTATATACCACACACTGTACTAAGCACTGGAAATACAAGGAAAGGTAAAAGACAGTCCTTGCTTACAAGGCACTTATAGTCTAAATGTCGTATTACATAACACTGAGTTCAAACCTGTATTATTGGCATAAGATTGAGATTTCTCCTCTCAACCAAGAGAGTCCCTGATCCCATGGGAATGCCTCAGTGTCTCTAGAGACTCAAGCTAGAAATCTGGAATATATAGGAGAGGCAGCTTTCCCCTATATATTTACCTTCCGAAGTTTACTCTCTTTCTCTGCAGGTTTCTCCCAGAAAAGGGAGAAGAACCACGTGTTCTCTCAGAAGGAAGAAGAAAGAAGTTCCCTCCTATCCCGAGCTCTCAAACCAGCTTCATCTCTGATGCAAACTCTCCACCAATGAAGAGAGTCTTATGCAAATAACACAGGTTTGAACCCAGTGTTACATTTATATTAAGGAAAGACAACATGAGTTAAGGGGTGGAGGAACATTAGATTCCATGCCAAGAGACCTGGATTCTAGTCCAGGTTCTACTCCACTCAATCTCTCTGGATCTCAAGTTCAACATCCATAAGACAAGGTACTGGACTAAAAGATCATTAATGTCCCTTTAATCTCTTAACTCCTGAAGTTCATAACTCATAGATATCTTTAGAGTTAGAGTCTCAGAAACCATGTAAGGAGCAGTTTTTAATTCAAATCCATCTCACATAAGCTAGGCTAGTTTGTTTTTTTCCTAAAAGTCAAGAGAGCTATCCTTTTGTGACTGATCCAAGGAACTGGTGCCAGAGACATGGAGAAGGTTTCCTGGTTGCCTGTGGTATCAAAATGTTGTCCATGAAGAATCTATGCTCCTTATGCCCAATGGCTTCCCCACTGCTTTGAGAGTAAACCCACCCTTCTGACCAGAAATGCCTTTCTGTATGAAGATGGGAGTAGGAAAGGATGGATATCCACTTGAACCACACTTGAACCAAGACTGGATCTTTTCTGAGGATCCTTTCCACATGATGGCTAAGGAGACATCTTTTTCTTTAAGTGTTGAATGATCTGTAAGTATCTCATTTTGTTCCAATCTTGTAGAACCCCCTCATTTTCCAGAAGAAGGAAATAAAAATGGAATGTTAGTTACATATGGGAAACCCTAACTAGGACCATTGATTGTGATTTAGTGTGTGACAAGGAGTAATGTGCAATTAGTCTGGAAAAGATAGGTTGGAGTCAGATTGTAGAGGGCTTTAAATGCCAAGCAGAGAAATCTTTTTTTAAATCTTTACCTTTACTTTTAACCTTTACCTTTAATCTTTACCTTACCTTAATCTAAGACAGAAGAGTAGCAAGGACTAAGCAAACAGAGTTAAGTGACTTGACAAGGGTCACACAGCTGGGAAGTGTCTGAGGCCACATTTGAACCCAGGTCCTCCTGACTCCAGGTCTAGCACTCTACCCATTGTGCTACCTAGTGGCCTCAAGAAGTCTTTATTTTACCCTCAAGGAATTAAAGCATCACTGAAGCTTCTTGAAGAGGATAGTCCCAAGATCATATCTTGATTGAGGTACAATCCTGGTAGCCAATAAAAAGTAGGGATTAGAGAGAGGAACGATTAGATATAGAGAAACCAATTAGAAGGCTATTGTGATAGTCTTTATAAGAGAAGGAAAACTTGAATAAGAGTGGTTCTGGTGTAAGTGGAGAGAAGGCATAGATGGAAAAGAGGAGGAAAGAGAATCAGTAAGACTTCCCAATTAATTAGATATTGATTGTAAGTGAGAGTAAGAAGAAGAGTAAGAAGACAAGTCCTAGTGGATATCACCAATGTTTTCAGAGATTCTTCCTTCATTTTAAGCTGCTCATAGATTATGATTGGGAATAATAAAGTCATATCCTCCTAATGGGGGATGTTTTACCTTTCACTGCTCGTGTTATTAAGTTGTAGAGGCATTTGGTGGTCATTAAAAGAGCTTTGCAATTTCTCAAAAGCAATCCCATCCAATCTTTCCTTCCTGTTTATTTCAAGTCCCATTTCAGCGTCCATTTGCAATGTCTGCCCAGGATACTATCAAAATTCCCCTTAGTGGTGTTGTGATTGGCTGTGGTCAAGACTTGCATAGAATGGGCAAGTAGAGCTGGGCTGGAAATCCGCATATCCACAGTAATGACATCACAAATCCTTTTGAGTGGATAGAGCTATGGTCTTAGAGGCAGGAAGACCTGGGTTCAAATCCTACCTCTGACCCTTTCCTGACTATCTGACTTTGATCAAAACATCTAAAATGTATGTGTCTCTTCCAGTTCTCTGGAAGCAGCTAGTGGCTTTATGGACAGTGGACAGAGCTCTGGACATGGGAGTCATGAAGACCTGAGTTCAAATCTAACCTCAGACTATATATACTAGCTATGTGACCCTGGACAAGGCACTTAACCTAAGTTTGCCTCAGTTTCCTTAATTGTAAAGTGGGAAGGATAATAGCCCCTATCTTACAGGGTTATTGTGATGATAAAGTGAGGATATTTGTAAAAAAGCACAGAACACAATGCTCATTCCTTTCCCCTAGTTATCATCATAGATAGATGGTTCCTTGTTGCTATTGGTGGAGGAAATTCCCATATTGGGAGTTCCTTCATGTTGAGAAAATCCTGGACCTTCAGTGAATTTGCATTTTATTTGGTCTGTTTGACCTAATATCATCCCAGCTCCATGGCTGGATGACTTCTTTTCCATGTACCCTTCAAGAATTTGGAAGTATACCTACTTCTGTGACTTTGTTTCCTGTTGAAAAAAGACATGGTTGCTTGTTTTCACACTAGAATGGCTAGACTCAATCAAGAATTCCAACTCAATAAGATATTGAGGGAAGAGTTAAAAACAATGATGCCATGTTGCAGGAAATGGGCAAAATCCTGCAGAGCAAACAGCATTCATGCATTCGTATAATTAACCACCACCAGGGTCCCATGATAGCAACCTGGATAACCCAATGTTGATCTGCTGGATTTGAGAATTGGGCAAACAATTTGAATTTTATATCCTGGTGCAGGGATTTAGCTAAAGGAGCTTTTTCCTGCAAAAGACAAGAGACTAGGCAACCCTTCTGGGCAAAGATCTAGCTTTATTGTGAGCCCAAAAATCACAGAGGCCAGAGGTCTGCTGACTCTCCTTTTTGAAGAATAATAATGTAAGTGCCCTGGGTTTTTGTTTCTTTGTATTGCCCTAACCAGGGAGGGAGAGTTAGGGGGCTACAGGGGATTGTGGAATAGTTCATAGCTGGCCATTGGGAAGTCCTCTAGGGGTAGTTAATAATCCTGGGGTAGGAAAGGCATTGTGACTGAGAAGGTGAGAGATTTCTCTGTTACAACACACCCCATAACAGCCACCACCAAACAGAAACGTAATTTTGCCAATAAATTTTTTTCAAATCATGGTTTTTCCTGCAACTAAACACACTTTCTTTTCTGAAAAAAAAACCCAAAAACAACACACTCTTTCATAGTTTCATGTTTGTCCTCAATTCCCCCGTTTCTGAGAAATTCCCTACTCCCTCGAGACCTTCCAAAGCCTTCTGCTCTCCAAGACCTTCTAGGACCTTTCTGGTCTTTGTAACCTCTTATGTGAATTAATTTGATATCAAGTACATTATAAAATGGATTCACACCCTTAGGATTAACATATTAACTTATGATTAATATATTATGATTATTTATTTATTATTAGTATAATAATATACACACTGAAGATTATTACTCAGATACCATCCTGGGATTGCACTCTTTATCTGATTACATCCACAGACTTTTCCCTGAGAACTATATATATGTGTGTGTGTGTGTGGTGTGTGTGTGCATATATACATATATATTTTTTTAAACCTGAATCAAGGCAGAAAGGTGATAAGGGCTAAACAATGAGGGTTAAGTGACTTGCTCAGGGTCACACAGCTAGGAAGGCCAGATTTAAACCCAGGTCCTCCTATATCCAGGTCTGACTCTTGATCCACTGAACCACCTAGCTTCCTTGAATATATTCTTAGTACACATCACACTTTGTTACATCATATAACTTTAACAAAATAATCTAACCATTCTCAAGGCTTTGATCATTGATTTTCTGATTACACGGGGAATTATTTGGCCATGGATTTAAAGGGAGGGGAATAAAATTGTCCCATAAAATCAGATCGAGGGCAAAAAATGAGCAGAGACTTTCAGTGTAAGAGACTTAATTTGTTGAATGAGGGAAAAGACAATCATCTCAGCCACAAGTGATCTTTTCCTCCTTTGAACTCCTGTCAAATTTATAATCCTCTGGACTTGTAAATACTGCTTTGCATTATAGTTATTAGTCTGATACATTTCCTCTACTAGACCGTAAGCTCCACTCCCGGCCTTATTTATCCTCATATCCCCCACAGCACGTAGCAAAGTGCCTTGTGCATAGCACATACCCAATGAATGGTTGATGAATGGATGGATATTGAATAAATGAAATGGAACGAATTTTGAAAAGATAAATGAATTAACAAATGGAAAGAATGAATGTTGGATGAGTGACCAGTGAATGATGAATGAATGCTAGTCCCTTTGCCCTCCCAAACTTACCGTGTATTCATTCTGAATATATTTCACGTATATTTTTGTGTATATTGTCTCTTCTGATCCAACGAAAGTTCCTTGAGGTCAGGGACTGTTTACTTTTTTATTTCGTATTCGAAATGTCTAGCAGAGTGTCTGGCTATACATAGAAAGTATTTAATAAAAGCTAGAGCTAGAATGGACCTTAGAGGTGATCTATCCCAGCTCTAAGTCTAAGGTCATATGATCTTCCCTTTATTTAACAGATGAAGAACAAAGGACCAAGGAGATTAAATGACTTTTCGCCTAAGGTTTCATAGCTAGTAAATGGCAAAAGCTGGGACTCAGATTCAAGTCCTGTGATTCCAATTTCAGCATTCTTTCTATAAATGTTAGATGAATGAATAGTAAATGAATGAATGCTAGCTGGAGACGGTAGTTAAATGCTGGCTTGGGAAGAGTGGGGGGAAACTGTGGAGTCTCTTTTATGGGAGATTTTTAAACCTGGAGTTGATAGATAATTCTACTCTCAAGTGACCCTGCGCCAAAGTGATTCTGAATCAAACCTAGGCAGGGGAAAGAGAGGCGGGGATGGGTAAGGCTGGAGGCCGCAGAAGTGAGTCAGAAGTTTGGGGGGCTCAGAACAATCCTCTCAGGGGATCCACTCCCCCTTCAGATTTCCTACGAAGGCTCATTCATGTGCAAACAATGAGAGCCAGCAGGAAAATTGTCTGGCAGAGAATTTCCCACTAGCCAGGCAAGGAAGTCTCCGTCTCAAGGTTGTTGTTGGAGAGGGGCTCTCTCTGCCAAGGCAGGACGTGGGAGCAATAGCAATGTTCCTGATAAACAAGGAGAAAATGGAGACGTGGGAGGGGAAGAGTCCGGTAGCATGGTAGCAGAGGTAGGAGGGCAGAGGGCACCCTCCGAGTCTGCTGAGTGATTTGGCAACAGGATCAAGAGGAGGTCAAGGATGAGCAATACGGTGGAAGGGAAACGGGCATAATTCACTGTTTTCGATTTCAGAGACGTTGGCACCGGTGCCAAGATCTCAGCGCAGGACTTTAGGTAAAGGCTGAGTCATCAGTATAAATAGAGCAGCCATTTGAATGTCGTTGGAAAGGACACATTCCCATAACCACAACCTCGGACTTGGCTGAATGGAGCTGTATTAATTAAAAGTTCATTTACAGGATGTGAGCTGAGGGAGCGAACCCTGGATGGAGAATCTGAACACACACACACACACACACACACACACACACACACGCACACACATGCACACGCGGGTGGGGGTCAGAGATTCATCTTTTCATTAATAGAAGCGATCATAGGACTGAGGGCAGTGCTGGCAGGAAATGCTTGGACAACATGGAGGAAGTGGAAGGAGTGGGGTCAGGAATAACCACATCAACAAAGTCTAATGAAATGCAGAGATGAAGCCCAATCATGAAGGGGTAAAAAAAGAGGATGGAAGGCTCTAACCCACTTGGAGACAGGCTGTAGACTTGCATTTTCAAGAAATTCTTGCTCTGGGCAGGGCATCCCTCTCCCTTCTTCAGGAGGAGTTGTCCTTTTACTGAGGATGGAAGATTGGATGTGACACAGACTCAGGTACCAATTGGGAGGCTGTGGGAGAAGAGGGAAAGGAAATAGTCCTTAATTCCTCCTTCTAGCAGGAGGAAAATAGGGACAAAAAAGAAGGAAGAGAGAAGCGTTTGTGGTTCCCAGATACCCAGATACTAAGAATTCCATTTTCTCAAGGAAATTCTTCCAGGGCAGAAATTAAATAGGACAGAAAGCAGAGAAGTATGCTTTATGCAAAGGTCCTTGTCCTCAAATATCTCTTGGACAGTTACTGAAATCCCAACATGAAGGAATATATTCGGATTACCAATAAAATGCCCCTGGCAGGAGGACCTTTGTTCAAATATGGTCTCAGATATTTCCTAACTATGTGACCCTGGGCAAGTCTCTTAACCTTGATTGCCCAGCTCTTGCCCTTCTGTTCCTAGGATAGAAAGTAAGAGTTGTTTGGGGTTTTTTTTTGGGGGGGGGGGAGAAGAGAGGGGGAGAGAGAGAAAGAAAGAGAAAGAAAGAAAGAAAGAAAGAAAGAAAGAGGAATAAAGAGAAAAAAAGAAAAGAAAATTCCTCTATGGAGCCTAATAAGAGGAAAGGAGTAGTTAGTCATTTAGCTAGACTAAAAAAGTCAATTAATTCAAATTAACTCCCTCTGAGTTGCAGCTAAAGAATAGGAGTTTTGCTATATATGTGTCAACTTGAAATCTGAAGACCCCAATTGTACCCCTGTCCCTGAGAACTCACCCCAAGGGAAGTCCCAGACTCACCCATTTCAGACTGTACAATTAGACCGTAAAGTACTTGACATCCCAGCTTAGGTGGAGCTAGCAATCCCTTTTATTCTTAGAAGTTTCCCCCATTATATCAGAGATCTGTTCCACTTCTGCAGGAACCATCCTTTTAGTTTCCATTTTAAGCAGACTACTTAGTCTCTTTCCCAAGCCTGCTTACAACCTGTCAGTGTAGGTTTGATGCCCTGAGTTCCCCAAAAGGTATATATGATTCCTGTCTTCTATTGTTTCTTTGGAGAATCTTCTAGCATGTTGATCCTCCCAGAGATACTGTCCCCAGAGCCCCAGGGTTTGACTCTGTGTAGTTTTGGCACTTGGCTCTGTGATAGCGACCGATTATTATGGACCTATCTCTTTCCTGATTAAAGACTTGGTTTTGCTGACTACGTTAGTAGTTCTGTGTTTTTCCAAGTTGACATATGTAATGCTGATCCCCAGAAAACTCAGAAAACCCTGATTCTAGAGCCCTTGCTACCATTCCCAGGTTTAGGGTGAAAGATTTAGATAACTAGTTTTGAACACCGTATCATAAGCCACTAATAATACAACACTCACTCTTTTTTACAGTCTTTACATTGAAGGGCTACAAAAGCATTTAATTAAGATATCAAAATAACATATAAGTAGAGGATGAAGTAGCACAATAATTCTCTGCCCCATAGACAAATGGATACAACTCCCTATAGGTTCCAGGGAAATTATGACCTAATTCAATCCAATTCAATCCCAAAAGCATCACCAGTGCTTGCCTTCAGAGTTTCTTTCCATTTTATTGCAGAGATACAGTAACTACACCAATAAACAAAGAAAAGACAGTATAAGAAAGAAGACTATACCAGTATCTGGAAGTATCAGGAAAGGATTCTCATAGCAGGTGGGACCTGATGGAGAAAAAGACTAATGTAAAGGACAATTTTTTACCAATAGAAAGGGGGTAAAGGGAACAAACATCTATTAATCACCACCATGTGCCAGTCATTGTGCTAAATACATTATAAATATTACCTCATTTAACCCTCACAGGGCTGACAGTTTGACCTAGCAGGAGGATATTCTTATCCCTATTTTATAGTTGAGAAACTGAAACCTACAGAGATTAAATGACTTGCCCAGGTTCACACAGCTAGTAGGTATCTAAGGCTATTTTTGAACTCAGATCTTACAGACCTCAGACCCAGCACTCTATCCACTGTACCAATGGAAATAAGATAGAGACCAGAAGGGAAAAGGCATGGATGAATATGAGGGAGCAGGCAGAGGTGACTAGGAAAGGAAGCTTAGACCTAGGTAACCTACAACTCAGAATCAATGAGAAGATGAATAGAGAGCTGTCAATTGTCACAGGCAATAATAATGTTGTTTTGATTATCAATCCCTGAAAAAGGAGTGAAAAAAGGGAGAGGAGTTGGTCTGTGAGTGGTCGAAGGACATATATCTAGCCCCGTGTTGGCAAACCTATGGCACATATGCCAGAATGGGCTGTTCTCCTACTCCCTCTCTACCACAGCCTGAGGACATTTCTCTCCCCTCTGCCCAGCAGCCCAATGGGAGTATTTCCTCCCTCCCCTGTCTGGGGTAAGGTGGGGGGAGGCTCACATGCCACAGGAGGGTTGCTATTTGGGCGCTCAGTCTCTAAAAGTTTCACCATCACTGATCTAGCTCTGACATGGCCAGCCTGGTGGTCAGAATGGAGGTGAAATCTTAGGGGCAGACTGATTATAGAGGGGTGATTCC
This sequence comes from Gracilinanus agilis, assembly GCF_016433145.1. Lineage (NCBI taxonomy): Eukaryota > Metazoa > Chordata > Mammalia > Didelphimorphia > Didelphidae > Gracilinanus > Gracilinanus agilis. The sequence continues at coordinate 483,976,926 of NC_058133.1, read as the reverse complement.
TGTTTCATGGAACCCTTAGTTCTAGCCCTGCCCAAGGACTCACTCCAGTGCCGAGAACCTTATTTCCTCTTGTATATAATGGACACTGAGTGCATTTTTAATTAATAAATAAATGAGTGAAAATTATAAAACCTAGAGAAATGACTCCCAGGAAGATAAAGAAAATATCTGAGAGAGGGCATCTCCTTCCTGCTATCTTTAAAATCCTATCATCAAAGGATGCTCTACGGCCCCTGGGGAAAGTTCTGGAGAATTCCATCTTGTGTCTCACATGTGGTCTGGGCTCTCATTCAGAAGGGTTGATTCTCCAGCCTTATTTGACTTTACTTTTGGATGAGTAACCAAATCTTTAGAAATGCCAGCACTTTCTCTGTGGACCCTTTCTACCTTTTGCATTCTCCCCAATCAGGCTGCATTGGTATAAGGGCATCCGGAGATTGCTCTTTTGCAGAGTTATATCCTAGTTCACCTTTTGTAAGGGAAAGCTTCCTAGATAAAGAAAAATAACCAGCAGTTTTGAGCTGTGGACATGTATGTGTGCTTCATAAGCTAAAAAGCCTCAAACCTTCTCCAATCAGAAGTCATCACTGGCTCCTACTGTGGAAGCTGAGGGACACATTCCAGGGTTTCCCCTGCGGAAGCAGAGGAAGTGAGCCACCTTCCCTCCAAATTTTGGAATAGACAAGTCCTTCCTAGAGGGCAAAGGCAAACAGGAAATAGGCCTGGATATTCCAGAGCGGGGAAATCCCCAGCACCATAGAAAAACTGAGGAAGATAAGGAGAGAGGGAGAAAATCAGAGACATAGAGAGAGGGAGAGACAGAGAAGGAAAGAAGAGATACTGATTGAAAGAGAGACAGAAAAAGAGAGAGTGAGAGAGAAAAGTAGAAGAGAAGAAAGAAGGCAGAGAGGGAAAGACAGAGTATGGGGGGAACAAGGAGAGAAAAAAAGAGATAGAAGAAAGAGACAGGGTGGGAAAGGGATAAAAGAGAAGGGGTGGAGAATAGAGAAAGAGGAGAGAAAAGAAAAAGAGAGGAAGAGACAGAGAGGGAGAGAGACAGAAGAAAGAACAAGAGAGAAGAGAGAGGAGGAGACAGACACTGAAAGCCAGAGAGTGAGCCAGAGAGACAGAGCAAATGGTGGTGGGAGAAAAAGAGAAGGGGGGGAGGAAGGAGAGAGAGAGAAGGAGAGAGAGAGAGA
>NC_058133.1:483962818-483975500 GCF_016433145.1 Gracilinanus agilis | reverse complement strand
AGAGAGAAGGAGAGAGAGAAGGAGAGAGAGAAGGAGAGAGAGGAGAGAGAGAGAGAGAGAGAGAGAGAGAGAGAGAGAGAGAGAGAGAGAGAGAGAGAATAAGTCCTTAAGAACACAAAACCCCAGCCCCAAGAATGATAACTAAGAATCTCAGTATGTTTGAACAAGATGTTTGCTGACCCTGACAAGGCCAGCTTTCCCAGCCAGTTCCCTCCCCATCACTTTATGCCTCCAGCAGTGACTCTTTTGACTTGTCCTCCCTCTGGCCCCTATCCACTCACACACATGCACAGACACACAGATACAGACAGACAGACATACAGACAGACAGACAGACAGACACACACACACACACACACACACACACACACACACAAGCACATACAGTAGCGAAAGGGAAAAAGACAATCCCTGCTTCACCAAATAGACAGGAGTCAGTGACACAGGACTCTTGTCTCTTCTCAGGACAGAACTGGGAATTGCCCCCTAAGTTCTTCAAAGAGCGACTCACCCCTCACCCCATTATCCCAAGATCCTACAGGAAAGCCTCTTGGACTGAAGAGACTTTCCTCAATAATCCAGAGAGGTCCTGGCTTTTGTGTGTGATTATCTTAAGAGATGTTAAATCCGCTGTTTGACACCTCATCCTTCCAATATCATTGTGCAACTATTCATTAGTCACTCACAGCAGAGCCTTATGTGGAGTGAGAGATACAAAGTTTGGAGGGCAGGTTGGTAAAGTAGATAGGACACTGGGTTTGGAATCTAGAGAACTTGGGTTCAATTCTTTTTTTTTTTTTAAGACTTTTACTTTCTATCTTAGTATCAGCTCTAAGACAGAAGAGCAAAAAAAAAGCTAAGCACCTAGGGTTAAGTGACTTGCCCAGGGTCACACAGCTAGAAATTATCTGAGGCAAGATTCAAATCCAGGTCCTCCCAACATCAGGGCTGATGCTCTATTTGCTGAGCTACCTAGCTTCCCCTGACCTGGGTTCAATTCTAAGTTCTTCTTAGGGGATCTGATTACTTAATAAATGTTCTCCATTTGTTCCCTTTGAATCTCCCCCCTCTGTGAAGCTTCAGCAATATGGAATCTTGACTAGAGGCAAATATCCTGATTCCTCAAAGCATGGCTTATGTCCTTCTACCATAGAGCAGTCTCTATGAAGATCCTCTTCTCCTCCAAGAAGCACCTATTGAGGAAGTGTCCTCCCTTTAAGAGGTCAATGTCCAGCTCCTACACTTAGTAACTCTTAGTCTCTTGATACATCTGCTCTGTGGTCTACTCTGGAGAGGGAGGCTATAGTACCTTGGGTTCAAATGGAGCCTAAATTCCTAAAACTGTATTTTGCAGACCACCAAAGAGCTTATCATGAATAGCCAGCCAATAAATATAATTAGTTTAAATCAAATATGACACAGTAAGAACAGTAGCTAGAAAACATTTGCCCCATAAATCTTGGGTATCCCTTCTATCCAAACACACAATATCTGTGGGAAAAGTTGGCATAAACTATAATGGTAAAGAAGCCAGGAATGTGTAGCTAAGATATCTTTTGGAGTCCTCATGCTATTCCCTCCTTGCCATAGTGTCTGCTGGTAAGTTTGAGGGATCTACTTTTCCCCACACCTGAATTTTTAATGACCAGAGTTTATTCTTTCTTGAATCTATAATCAGCTCTCTTCTCTGCTGCCAGGGGTCTTGTTCCTTAAAATAACTTTTCTCTGTCTAAATAGAAATCGAGTGCCTCTGTTTGTTTCTAGTTTGAACTGAGAGACCCTCTGGATGTTGGATAGGGTATCTTCTACAAGGAAAATGTTTTGTCGTGATGGCTGATGTCATTGAAAGTAGGAAATCAATTGACCCTCATCCTCCAAGACACTCCCTTCCTGGTTTGGTGGCAGAGCTTTTCTATCTAATTACATTGCCTAATTCCATCAAGGAGAGTTTGTTTTTTAATTTTTCTTTTTTAAATATTTTTCCATGTTTACATGATTCATTTTCTTTCCCTCTCCCTTTCCTCCTCCATCCCAGATCTGACAAGCCATTCTACTGCGTTGTACAAATGTTATCTCTTGATACCTATTTCCATATTATTCATTTTGCAATAGAGCGATCTTTTAAAATCAAAACCCCAAATCACACACCCATATAAACAAGTGATAAGTCATATGTTTTTCTTTTGCATTTCTATCCCCACAGTTCTTTCTCTAGATGTGGATAGCATTATTTCTCATAAGTCCCTCAGAATTAATTGTTCAAGGAGAATTTCAGATTTCATAAAAGGGTAACAGAAGGTTGACATGGATGAACACATTAACTTCTCATTAAGTCTATTATTTGCTCTTTTAATTCTTCAATTACATTTGTCTTTACATTTAGTTTAACACATTATCTGTGATTGTATTCTGGGCTAGGCAAAATCACTTGGCTGAGGACCAGCTTTTCTCCTAATATCTAGAACTAGGAACTCTGTGGATAGAGTGCCAGGCCTAAAGTCAGGAGGAAAAATCATCTTCCTGAATTCAAATCTGACTTCCAGATACTTATTTTGAGACCCTGGGCAAGTCACTTCACTCTGCTGGCCTCAGTTTCATCATCTGTCAAATGAACTGGAGAAGAAATGGCAAACCACTCTAGTATCTTTGCCAAGAAAACCACAAATGGGGTAATGAAGAGTTGGATGTGACTGAACAGCAACAAAAGACCTCAGTGTTATCCACAAGTTAACCTCCATGATGGGAAATATCCATTCTCAGGATCATTAGTCCATTACTTGTGGTCAGAAAAGGAAACAGAAAAATACAAAAAAGGCAGCCAATAATGGAGGTACAGAAATTCCCCTCTTGGCCTCATTGAAATCACTAGTTATGTACTTCTCCTGTGAGGCACCATTTGCTGCTCCAAAGAGAACAGAAATCTCCTCCTCTTCCAAAGCTGGATTCAAGTCTGAATCTCTTGAGGGAAGAAAAAACATGAAAAGAGAGAAAAAACAAGAATCTAAAAAGTTTGATCCATTTCACAACTAGACCAATCAGAAGACTTTCCTGTGCCTTTATAGCAAGAGGCTAGTGTTCTTCTGTTGCCAAGGGAGGTGCCTTCCAATAGAGGTCTCATCAGGCTGATTGAGGGACTCATCAGACTGGGGGAGTCCCTGATTACCCCCATCACACCACCTTTCCTGCTAAAGGATAAGTTTCTTGAAGGAGAAGCCTGATTCTGGTTGTACTACAACAGTGGGCACTTCAACTATTGTCTCTATTTACCTTCTTCCACTAACTCTCTGTCAGTTCCCCGTTTCTGGATCTCAGTTTTCTCCTTTGCACAAAGAGGACCTTAGAAATAATAAAAATAATATTTACTAGCACTTTTAGGTTTATAAATCACTTTACAATTATAATTTCATTTGATCTTCACAACCACTCTTTTTTCTCTCTCCATTTTACAGATAAGGACACCCAAGGCAAACAGAATCAGATACTTACTACTGACTTTTCCAGGGTTTCACAGCTAGAAAGCATATGAGGCAGAATTTGAATTCAGATCCTCCTAACTCCAGGTCCAACACTATTCGTTGTGTTACTCGATGATCTCTGAGGTCTTTTCCATCTCTAATTTTATTTCAATTAAATTTGGATCACCCAAAATGTACTGTCTGTCATGTAGGAGGTCCTTGGCAATCCCTGTGGGGACACAAAGATCAAAATGAAATAGTGCCTGTCTTCTAAGAGCTTACATTCTACAGGGAGAGAAACAGCATGTAGCAGGTAAGTAAATCTAAGGTCATCTGAAAAGGGGGAAAACAATCTAGAGGTGATCTGGGGAAAGAGAGAGGTTGGGCTGAGATTGAGGAGCCTCCATTGAGCCCTAACAGTAGATAAGAATTCTCAAAGGCAAAGAGGAAGTGCAATTTAGAAAAGGAACAGAGGTTGAATTTGGGGAATGGCTAGTATTGCAGTTTGTTTGTTTTTATTTTTAACCCTTTACCTTCCATCTTAGAATGAATACTAAGTATCAGTTCCAAGTCAGAAGGGCTAGGCAATGGAAGTTAAGTGACTTGCCCAGGGTCACGCCGCTAGGAAGTATCTGTGGCCAGAGTTGAACCCAGGACCCTCTTTCTCCGGGCTTGGCTCTCTATCCACTGTACTACCCTCTATAGTTTATTTGAAACTTAAAAATACGGCAAAGGAAGGCTTATGACTTAAGTTGGAAATGTATATTGGAGTCAGATTGTATTACGTCTTCAGTATCAAGTTGAAGAATGTTATTATGTCCCAAGAAGCAATAGGGAACCACTGGAAGCTTTAAGCCAGGGAGTAACCCAATCAGACCTGGGTCTAAAAACTCCCCTGGGCTGATCTTCTCTGAGGTGCCTTTCAGATCTGGGGTCTCCCGTTCCACTGTTTTATTAGTATTGTTCTGAAGTAATTAAGCTGCCCTGGCTGGTCCTGCTGTCCAGTACTTAAGCCCATTGGACTAAATAGGTTTTAGGTCATGAGTGTCCTTCTTTGGAGACTTTCAAGTCCTTTTGTGCTTAGCAAAGAAGTAGGAATCGAGAGGCTGCCCCTCGCTTGGAGAATGACTGAACCAAAGGAATACCATTGTGCTGTGAGGAATGATGAGCAGGACGATTTCAGAAAAAGCTGGAAAGAGCTCCATGAACTGATGCAGAGCAAAATGAGCAGAACCAGAACCCTGTGCACAGGGACAGCAATATTGTATGACGACGATCAACTGTGACAGCTACTCTCAGCAATGAAACAATGATCTGGGACAATCCAGAAGGATTTATGGCGGAGAATGCCGTCCACCTCCAGAGAAAGGACTGCTGGAGTCACATGGATGTGGATCAAAGCATACTATCTTTCACATCAGTGTATTTATGGTTTTATTTGGGGGTTTGGGTTTTACATGAGTGTGTTCTTACAACAATGATCAATAGGGAAGTGGGTTTTGTATGTTTAAAAAAAGAGCAACAGAGAAAGAGAAACAGGGAGAGAGAGAGATGGAGACCCACAGACAGAGAGGGAGAGGGAGAAGGGGGAAGGAGGGAGGGAGGGAGAGGGAGAGAGAGAGGGAGGGAGAAGGAGAGGGAGGGGGGAGAGAGAAGACAGAGATAGAAATGGAGACAGAGAGAATGAGCCTGATTCACTCGGAGTCTTAGAGGAGTTGTCAGAAGAAACTCTGTTCGTGGTCCCCTTTCTGGGACTGTGATCCCCCTGCCTAGCTGGGGGGCTCACACTAAACATCAGCCTTGCAAAACCCAGTTTTTTTGCTAGGTTGAAAGGAGGGTGGAAGATCAGAGGAAAGATCTATTGGCAGAGGTTTCTTGTTATTGTTCAGTCATTTCAATCATATCCAACTCTTCATGACCCCTTTTGGGGTTTCCTTGGCAGAGACTGGAATGGTTTGCCATTTCCATCTCCAGCTCATTTGACAGTCGTGGAAACTAAGGCCAACAGGGTTAAGTGATTTGTCCAGAATCACACAGCTAGTAAGTGTCTGAGGCCAGATCTGAACTCAGATCTTCCTGCCTCCAGGCCCAGCGCTCTATCCACAGCACCATCTAGCTTCCCCATTCTATTGGTTAGGGAAGCAAATTTCAACTCCCAGCGTGAGGCAGTTATATTTGTAGGCATTTTAGTGGCTCAACAGATGGAGTTCTGGAGTTAGAACCCTACCTCAGATACTTACTAGCTGGTGTAACCCTAAGGAAGTCATTTAACCACGCGGAGCTTCCATTTCCTCATTTGTAAAATGGGGATAACCATTCTAAGTCTCAGTTTTTCTCATCTATAAAATGGAGATAATAATGGCACCCACTTCATAGAGCTGTTGTGAAGATGAAATAACACATACAAAATGCTTTTGTAAACTTTAAAGCACTATATAAATGTTAACTATTATTTCTTTTAAATTTTTTTTCCATGTGGGAACTTCTTACTTCTACTTTTTATGATATGAGACTATATACTTAACTCCAGTGAGTCATCAGGGGAAAAAAATGAATGAATGAATGAATGAATGAATGAATGAACAAAATAAAAACTCCCCATAGAGAGGAAGCTAGCTCTCATGTAAGGCCCCACAGCCTGTGAATCATCCGATATAGGCATAATGGAGATAATAATAGGTTTCTGATAAACTAGACCCCAAACCCAAACCCAGAGGTCAATTTTTGGAGTCAGGCTCTCCTCCTAGATAAATCTGGGCTGGCAGGAGACAGGCCAGGGAAGAGACGAGATGATTTCAGACCTATGATAATGCAAGGATGTTGTTGGATCATTTGCTCATTCATTTACTTATTCATTCACCAAATACTCACTGGGTCATCTCTACCCGCCCCGACTCCAGTGACATCAGGGATCTGTCGTGTTCTCTTAGGAGATAACAGAATTATCTCACACAGCTCAAGTTTGGTTTAGGTTATGTTAAATAAAAAGGAAAATGAGCCCAGCCAGGAGGGAAATAGACAGGGTGCTACCAAGCCTGAGAACCACATTAATAGTGTTTGCAAAGATGATTTTGGACATCAAAGGCATCCATAGAGCATGGACCCTCGGGAGAAGGGCCAGTGGTCATGCTAGCCTGTTTGCCTCAGTTTCTCATCTGTAAAATGAACTAGAGAAGGAAATGGCAAACCACCCCAATATCTTTGCCAAGAAAACCACAAATGAGATCACAAAGAGTTGTAAAAAACTGAAATGACTGAACAACAATTCATTTATTTCTAATAATAGTCCCTTACATTCATGGGCCATAACTTGTTTAGCCATTTCTTCTTTAAGAATGTTTTTATTTTATTCTCAATTATTTGTAAAACATGTAATTGGAAAATCTTGAACCCTTGTACTTCATTTCCCAGAATCCTTTTCCCTTCCTCCATGTAGAGTCCTTGTGTATTGTTTATAAGTTGTATGTAACCCCCCCTTCTCTCTCTTCTCTCTCTCTCTCTCTGACTCTCTCTCTCTCTGTCTCTCTGTCTCTCGCTCTCTCTCTTTTTCCACATCTACAGCTGGGAAAGCTGGCTTTTACTCAGGCTTTTTCTTTTGTCTTTTTATTTCCTTTACTTCAAATTTATTATTAATACATTTTATTAAAATATAATACTTGGAGTATTGGATATTAATTTTTAATCTTACAAAAATAAGTTGTAATACTAGCTTTTAAAATCATTTTTGAGTTCAAATTCCCTTCCTCCCTCCTTTGCTTCCCTCCTTGATAAGGCAAGGACTTTGATACAGATTATAGATTATATGTGTGCAGTCATGAAAAACGTTTTAGCCATATTGCAAAGAGAACACAGACCAAAAAGAAAAAAAAGAAAGAAAAACAGGAAAAATAAAGAATGTTTAAGAAGTATGCGTTGATCTACATTCAATCTCCATCAGTTCTTTCTCTGGAGATCAATGGAATTTTTCTTCAAGAGTCCTCTAGAACTGTCTTCGATCATTGTATTGCTGAGAATAGCTAAGTTATTCACAGCTGATCATTGTATGATATAACCGTTATGGTTGTATAATGATCTCCTGGTTCTGCTCACTTCAATTTGCTTCAATTCAGATATGATTCCTTCATGTTTTTCTAAAACCATCCTGCTTGAAATTTCTTACAGCACAATAATATTCTATCACAATTGTATACCAAAATTCCTTCGGCCAATTTCCCAATTGATGCACATTCTTTCCATTTCCAATTCTTTGCTACCATGAAAAGAGCTGTGTTTAGGAATTTCTAATAGATGAGTTTTGATGTTATTACTACAAAAAGTGCTTCAATGAATGTTTTGGTATAGATGGAAGCTTTCTTTTTGTCACTGACCTCCTTGGGGAAGTCTTGGTCTAGCAGTAGAATATCTGGGTCAAGGGACATGAGCATCCTAGTCACTCTTTTCAAATAAATCCAAATTCCTTTCCAGAATGTCTAGACCAATTCATAGCTCCCTCAGTGATGGATTCGTGTGCCCTCTTGACATAACCTCACCAAAAGTGACTATTCCCATTTTCAAACAAATTTATAAAAAGTGCGCCCCTTTCAAAATGTCAAGTCACAGCCAACCAGAGGAAAGAGAAGAGAAAGAAAAAGGGAAAGAATTGGCATCCAAGGGACAAGAAAGATGAAAGATGAAAGATTGAAGGCATTAAGTGCCTAAGGAGAGACCAAAGCAAAGGGAAAGGTGATAATTAATACCCTTATTATAAATAGTAATTGGATATTGCCAACTAAATAGTAGCTGGAATTTTTTTTTACTGAGGCATTTAGAAGAATAATACCCTTTTTCTGAATGATGAAAGAATATCTGACATTGTGCTATCATACCCATTATTCCATTTGATCTTTATAAGAACTCTGTGAGGTCAATAAGCTCTTATCATCCCCATTTTACAAAGGGGGGAATCTGAGGCTCAAGGAGGTAAACCGGTAAAATCTAAAGCTTAAAGATCATTTGGTCCAATCAACCAATCAGCAAGGCTGATTACATGTCCAGTGCCATGCTAGGTACTGGGGATATAAAGGCAGAAAGGAGGCCATCTCTGACCTCAGGGAGTTTACATGACACTGGGGAGAAGACATGTTCACAGACATATAGATAGAAGGTGTTATCATGCTTTGTTTTCAAAAAGGACCAATGATACCTTAGATGATGTCTTGACTTGAGTTTGATCTGGATTTAAGTGAGGCAGTTACACAAAGTCATCAGCCTCACTCTCTTCTAGAGTCATCAAAGTCCAGCAGCAGGACAAAAGTCAAGATGACTGGCAATGGCTCAGGATACAATGGATGATCTTATAAGTGGCGTTAAATACTAAATAAAAGAATTTCTATTTTCTCCTAAAGGCAATAGGAAGTCACGCTCTTGAGCAATGGAGTGACGTGGTCAGGCTTGCTCTTTAAGAAAATCAATCTGGCAACCATGTCTGATTTAGTGGAGGAATGACAGGATGCAGGAAGAGGCTGTGAAATGAGGAGGCTGTTGTAATAGTGCAGGGGAGAGGTGATGATGGCTTGCATAGGGTGATGGTGTTGTGATTAGAAAGGGATGGATAGAAGAGATGTTGAGAAGGCAGAATTTATAAGAGAAGGAAGGAAAGAAGGAAGGAGCAAGGGAAAGGGAGCAAGAAAGGAAAGGGGAGAGACAAAGAAATGAAGAAAGAGAAAGAAAAACAACAAATTCATAACCCCAAAAGAGAAATTCTTAACATTAAAAAAGAAATCAGAACCAAAAGACCCCAAGATATAATATTTCTTATAAGATCAAAGAAATAGACAAAAACATTAGTTAATATGATCTTTCAAGAAAAAGAGCAGAAATAAGGAGTATCGTAATATTTTTCCTGCAACCTCAATCTCTTTTCAATCATTTAAAAGTTAATTCAATTTATATTAGAAAGAGGATCTTTTCTACAACACATTGATGGATAGTTATCTAGCCTCTGCTAAAAGACTTCAAGTGATGAAGGGCTGGGTGGTGGGATGGGTTGCACCACTACTCAAGGCAGTCCATCCCACTCTGGGATGGTTCTAATTATTAGCAAATTTTTCCTGACATCAAACCTAAATTCAGCTCTTTGCAACTTCTGCCCTGCCTCTTGGGATCAAGTAGAATAAATCTAATCCTTCTTCCACATGTCATCCCTTCAAATACTCGAGGACAGTAAGGACAAATCTCCTAAATCTCTTCTCTAGACTAACTTCAGCATTTTTTTTTCAAGTGATGCTTATCTTGTATGAAACTCAAAGCCCTAGGCCATTCTGGTAGTTCTCTTTTAAGCATTCCAGTTTCATAAATATTCTTCCCAAAATGTGGTATCCAGATCTGAACACAATCCTCCAGCTGTGATCTCACAGGATCAGAGTACAGTGGGACCAGTACATCCTTATTCCTAGATATTTTATCTCTTTTAGTATTGCCTGAACTCCTGCTAGCTTTCTTCCCTTCTGAAAGACTTTGTGGACTCATTTAACTCACTAAAAATCCCAGCTCATTTTCAGATGAACTTACTGCTATCTAGCTAAATCTCCCCCATTTTGTATTTGTGAAGGTATTTTTAACCTAAGTGCAATGCTAAAAATTGTTTTTACATGTAATCAAAAAAAAGAAGAGAAAAAATTCAAAATCTTAAATGAATATTTAAAATTATTTTTACATGTAATTGGAAAAAAATAACAGAGAAAAAAGGGGAAAAAACAAAAGTTTTAAAAAGGATGTTTTTTTAATTTACATGTAATTAGAAAAAACATTAAAAAAGAACTTAAGCATAAGACTTGACATTTATAATAATACTAGCTAATATCGACATAGTGCTTTTTTTAAAAACCCTTACCTTCTATCTTGGAATCAATACTGTATATCAGTTCCAAGGCAGAAGAGTGGTAAGGACTAAGCAATGGGGGTTAACTGACTTGCTCAGGGAAGTATCTGAGTACAAAATTCTTTACAAATTTTATCCTCACAACAACCCTGGGAGGTAAGTGCTATATTATGCCCATTTTACAGATAAGAAAACTGAAGTACATAGTATTTAAGTGACTTGTCCAGGGTCACACAATTAATAAGTATGGGAAATAGGACTCAAACTCATGTCTTCCTGACTCCAGATCCATCGCTATTCACTCTCCCTCTAAACTACCCCATGATTCCCCTATGAATGAGATCATTCAGATTCAAATCCTGACTCTTCTATTTAGTAGCTACATATTCTTGGGGAGGCTACTTAAGAGGAAACTGGACTAAACATCCTCAAAGGTTCCTTCGAAGTCTAAATGCTATGAAGTAATAAAGCTTTTTGGTTATGATTCCTTTTCAAGGCAGAAGAGTGGGAAGGGCTAGGCAATGGGGGTCAAGTGACTTGCCCAGGGTCACACAGCTAGGAAGTGTCTGAGGCCGGATTTGAACCTAGGACCTCCCATCTCTAGATCTGGCTCTCCATCCACTGAGCCTCCCAGCTGCCCTCTATTATTCGTATGTTAAAAGACCATCCTGCCAGGAAATGTGCTGAGCATGAAGCTCTTCTCCAAGCACGCTTTGGGTTTCCTTGGGTGTCCCGATGTTCTGTTATCAACCTAACTTTGAGTCTTGCCCAATAATTCCTACTTTCTATATCCAGACTGGACTTCCTTACATTTTTAATGGCACTGGAAATCCCCACTGAGATGGCACATCTTCTCCCTTGACTTTTCCAGTTTGGGATGCCCCAAATTTATATATCGTTCGCCTCCGCCGGCCAAGCCTCTGACCCCCCTGGGCGATGACCAACTTTTCTGGACTGCCGGCGACTCCGCTGCTGCTCTGACCTTTGTGACTGCTGAGAAGCAGCAACGAGCAGAAGCAAGAGACGGCGGAGTCGCCTCCTTCACCGCTACCAAGCGGGCATTTCTCAGGCCAGACGCTAAAATCTGGGACCCTGAAAACGGTGCCTCTGGCGCCTCTCTGGGGCATCGGGCTCTGCGTGCCCTTTTCTGGACAGGCATGACTCTGGGGCTAAAGGCGATCCCCCACCAAGCCGGAGAGCATCCCTAGCACGGAAGGCCCCGTCCTCCGGCCTCCAAAGCGCCAGTGTTGATGTGAACCGACTTCACCATAAGGAGCCTGGTGTGCAGGGAGGGAGGAGCATGTCATATTTTCCCTACGGGAGTAGGTCAAATAATAGAGTTGGAAAATGTTCTTTTCATAAGGGGAGAAGAGCTGCTCTGGCCAAGTTTCTGGGAACTGAAAAGCATTATACAATCAACTAATTTATTCCAGAGTTCCTTAGTTCAAGGCAAAAGGCCCAGTGCTCGTTGTTAGCAGAGGCCCTGCTCTGGCCTTTCAGTGCCAATTAAAAGAAAAGAAAATGCCCAAAGACTGCTCAATAACTTTATCTCTGGGTAGACCCTTTTTTGTCTCCAGCATGAATACCAATAACTGTCCCCATGTTTAGATGGCATCCAAAACCAGTTTAAATAGACTCTGCCTTTTCCAGATTTTTTCTCCACCTTTGCTCTCCAGCTAGATTCAACCTTCTAGGCCATGTCATGAGTCCTTACATGTTCCCATTTCTATGACTTTGTTTTTCATGTTTCCTTCCAAAGGAATGCCCTCCTGGCTTCTCGCTACCTGGGTGGCAAAATGGCCCCAGCGCCGAGCCTAAAGCCAAAAAGATCTGAGCTCAAGTCTAGCCTCCGACATTTACTATCTGTGTGACTCAGGGCAAGTCATTTAACCTCAGTTTACCTCAGTGTCCTTGACTTTAAAATGGAGATCATAATAACACGTATTTCTCAGAGTCTTTGTAAGGATTAAATAAGAAAATATTATAAAGCACTCAGTACAATGCCTAGAACATAGCAGGCACTTAATGCTTGTTTCCTTCCTTTCTGTCCAAAGCCTAGCTATCCTTCAAGGCTCACCCTCAACTTCCACATTTTTCGTTTAGCCTTCTCTGGCCATCCCAGGGCAGAGGAGTCTTTCTGTCAATCAATCAATTGACATGTTAAAGCACCTACTATGTGTTAAGCACTAGATCTAAAATGACAGAAAGGGAAGGAAGAAAGGAAAGAAGGAAGGAAGGAAAGAAGGAAGGAAGGAAAGAAGGAAGGGAAGAAGGAAGGAAGGAAGGGAAGAAGGAAAGAAGGAAGGAAGGAAGGAAGGAAGGAAGGAAGGAAGGAAGGAAGGAAGGAAGGAAGGAAGGAAGGAAGGAA
>NC_058133.1:483943473-483958320 GCF_016433145.1 Gracilinanus agilis | reverse complement strand
AGAGAGAGAGAGAGAGAGAGAGAGAGAGAGAGAGAGAGAGAGAGAGAGAGATAGAGAGAGAGAGAGAGAGAGAGAGAGAGAGAGAGAGAGAGAGAGAGAGAGAGATAGAGAGAGAGAGAGAGAGAGAGAGAGAGAGAGAGAGAGAGAGAGAGAGAGAGATAGAGAGAGAGAGAGAGAGAGAGAGAGAGAGAGAGAGAGAGAGAGAGAGAGAGATAGAGAGAGAGAGAGAGAGAGAGAGAGAGAGAGAGAGAGAGAGAGAGAGAGAGATAGAGAGAGAGAGAGAGAGAGAGAGAGAGAGAGAGAGAGAGAGAGAGAGAGAGATAGAGAGAGAGAGAGAGAGAGAGAGAGAGAGAGAGAGAGAGAGAGAGAGAGAGATAGAGAGAGAGAGAGAGAGAGAGAGAGAGAGAGAGAGAGAGAGAGAAAGCTTTGGTTTGGAAGGTAGGTTGTTGACCTGACCTTTTAATAGAGACATGGAACCTAAGCCATAGTATATTCTTTCTACCTCTTCTATTTCCTGGAAGGAATCTGAGAAAGAGAGGGCAAACTCTGGTATCCTCCTTTCTGAAAGGTCTCAAACACCCTCTCTTCCAAACATTATATCATTTGAGATCCCACAGCAAGAGAATGACAGGACAAAGAATTCAGAATCTCTGGAGAAGACATTACCTCAATTTACCCCATTTTCTCTTCATTCGGGGAAACAAGCTCTTGTCTTCTTTCTCCCTTTAAATTAGATTCCATTCCTAAATAGGAGTATATAATTCTATTGTACTGTGCCCCAGGAGTCAAAAACAAGGATTGGATGAAAAGTATTGAGCATGTTTCGCATGAAGAAGAGAAGACTTGAGAGGGACATGGTAACTGTCTTCATGTATTTAAAGGGATGTATTGTGGAAAAGGAATTAGGCTGTTTGGTCCCAGAAGGAAGAACGAATAGCAATGGACTGAAGTTTCTAAGAGACCAACTTAGGCTTGAGGACAGGAAAAATTTATTATGGCCAAAGCTGTCCCAAAATTGAACTGCCATGATCAGTGGTGAGTTTCCCCTCCTTGGAGATCTTCTAGAGGAGGCTGGATGACCACTCATCAGGCTGTTATTTTATGTATAAGTTACATTCAATGACCACTAAGATCCTTTCCAGTTCTCAAATTCAGAGATTCTGTAACATAAATGAAGCTGGCTTCTTTGAAATTTTCTGGAAGAAAAGAGAACCCACATGACCATATTGTGATTGGAAGCACATGGGATGGGGGGAGCCAAAGGGCCTGGCTTGAATCTTCAATTTGTTTTTTTTCTGCCTCTTCGAGACATCAGTTTCATCTATAAAATGAGAGGGATGAGAATATTCACAGCAGCACCTTTTGTGATAGTGAGGATTGTTGTCCTTCATACCTAAAGAGAACCAAGATGACATCACTATGTTGGGGTCAACGTACAGTGTGTGTAACTGCGGCTGATCAGACCAATATGATCTCAGAAGGCTCTTTTTGTGACAGCAAAGAACTGGAAACAAAGTAAGTGTCCGTCAGTTTAGGAATGACTGAACAAGCCAGTATGGAATGGAATGGAATGGAATAATTTTATGCAGTTGAGAAACTAGGTCTAGGAAGAATTTGAAGAAACATAGATGTGTGAATTGTTGCAGAGTGAATGAGCAGAATGATATATGCTGTGACTGCAAGAAAAAACACTCACAGGAATCCAAAATACTGGAAAACCAAATAATGGTTCCAGGAGACAGAAAACAAAATCGATTTCTCTTTTTTTCAGCAGAGGGGTAGAACCCCAATGGAACAAAAATTGCACGTGTCGTCATAAGATTACTAACGTTATCAATCAATAATCATTTATTATTTACTATGTACCAGGTTACAAAGAGAATTCAAAGAGAAAAAACTGAAACCATTCCTGCCCTCAAGGAGCTTATAATATAACAGAGGAGATGATCTATTTAAAGAAAGAGAGAATAAACACACAAAAATTTGAAATGGTTTAATATAAAATAATTAGGGAGGGAGGGTACCAGCAAGCAAGAGGGCAGGGAACAGGAAAGGCTTTGTATAATTGGTGCTTGAGCTGTATCTGCAAGGAATTGAGTGATTCTATGAGGCAGAGGTGAGGAGGGAATACATTCCAGGCAGAGAAGGCAGCCAACACAAAAGTACCAAAATGAGAGATGAGCTACCATACGTGACGAACAAAGAGAAGGTCATTTTGGCTGAAATGCCCAGTGAGAGAAAGGGAGTAATGTCCAGTGAAGCAGGAAAGACAGGTTGGGCCCAGATATTGAAGGACTTGAAAATCCATGAAGATTTTCTATTTTATTCTAGAGGCATTAAGAAGCCATTCAAATTTTTAAATAGGAGAGTAGCATAGTCAGCCCTGCCCTTAAGGAAAATCACTTTGACAACTGAGTGGAGGACAGTTAGGTGGCTCCAGAGTGCATAGAGCACTGGGCTAGGAAGACTCATCTCCATGAGTTCAAATCAGACCTCAGATACTTACTCAGTGTGTGACCCTGGGTAAGTCACTTAACCCTGTTTGCCTCAGTTTCCTCTCCTGTCAGATGAGCAAGAAAAGGGAATGGCAAGCCACTCTAGGATCTTTGCCAAGAAAACTCCAAATGGGGTCCCAAAGGATTCACCATGACCAAAGACATGACAAGCAACAACTAAATGGAAGATGATTTGGAGGAGGGAGACACTTGAAGCAGGAAGACCAATTAGAATACCATTTCAATAGCCAAGGCAAGAGGTGATGAGTCCCTGGACTAAGGTGGTGGCTGTATGAGTAGAGGTATAGCAATTGATTTGCTATCAGGAGTGAGGAAGAGTGAGGAGTCAAGGATGCTACCTACCAAGGTTAAGAACCTGGGAGACTAGAAAGATGGTGGTGACCTGAAGATATAAAGGGAGATTATTAGCAGGAGAAACAATGAGTTCTGTTTTCATTGTGTTAGGATGGAGATGTTTAAGCAACATCCAGTCTGAAATTTTCCAATAGGCAGTTGATGATGCTGGCCTGGAATTCATGAGATAGACTCAGGCTATATATATAGATTTGGAAATCATCCTAGTAGATATCATTAAAGCTCTGGGAATTGATGAGGTCACCAAGAAAGAAAGTGTATAGAGTAAAGAGAAGATGGATCAGAGATTTGAGGTACAAGCACAGATAGGGAAGTATGATACCAATGTTGAGCTAGCTAAGTAGACTAAAAATGAGAAGAGGTCAGATAGGTAAGAGAAGAACCAAAAAAGATGTCATGAAAATACAGAAAGAATAGAATATACAGGAAGAGAGAGTGGTCAATAGTATCAATAGCTATCCGGAATTCAAGAAGGATGAGGACTAAGAAAAGTCCATAAGATTTGGCCATTAAGAAATCGTCACATTCAGAAGAAGAACTGTGGGAGGAGAAACAGAAGAAAAACAACTGCTTGAACACATGGGCTGATGGGGATATTATCGGGGATGCTGATACTAAATGAAAACTCTAGTTCAACTATCAATAATATGGAATTAGGTCTTGATCAATGATATATGTAAAACCCAGGGGAATTGTGCATTGGCTAAGGTGGGTTAGAGGGGTTTGAAGAAGAGGGAAAGAACATGAAATATGTAACTATGAGAAAATATTCAAAAGAAAATTAAAAAAAACTTTCTTCAACTAAATAAAGATGACATTTGGTCTTGATGATTATAAATTGATTATTATAAAATTGATGATTATAAATGATGACTATAAAATTTTTAATGTTTGTAAAGGAAAAATAGAGCCTGGAGGCCAATATCAAATTGAAAAAAAAAGAAGAAAGAAAGAAAGAAATCATCAGTAACTTTGGAGAGAACAATTTCAGTGGAATAAGGAGCTCAGGAACCAGACTGCAAAGGGTTGAGAAATGGGTAAGAAGGGGGTAGGGGAAGGAGGCAATGAGTGTTGACAGCTTTTTCTAGGAATTAGGCTGAGAAGGGAAGAAGTAATATAGGACAATAGTTTGAGGAAATGGTAGGGACTAGTGAAGGTTTTTTAAGGTTGAGGGTCATAGACATATTTGAAGGCAAGGGAAATAGTCAGTAATTGAGGAGAGATTGAAGATTAGAATGGGCAATGATTAAAGGAACAATCTAATGGAGAATATGTTTTTGTTTAACAGTTTTTCTTTATTAAAAGGGAAGGTTCAATGAGGGGCAGAGGCAGAGGGCATGTATTTCCAGAAATGACTATGAAATAAAACTAAAAAGTGTCAATAAAACATCTTTAAAATAAAGTGAGAGGGTTAGATTAGAATCTGATGATTTCTAAAGGGCTCTTCCAGCTCAAATTGCAGGATTCTATTGGCTGTCCTTTTTCTCTCTAGAACAAGGGTTCTTCACCCTTTTTGTAATATGGACCTCTTTGATAGTCTAATGACTATAGACCCCTTCTTGAAAGAATATTTTAAATAATTGAAGGAAATTCTAATTTTCAGTTAAAAATTAGTGAAAATAAAGATGTAATTTTTTCCCATCCAAATTTACAGGCTGTGGAAAATCTACCAATAGACGCCTAGGGGACCCATGAACCCTAAGAATCCCTACTTTAAAGGTTCTTCTTGGTTGGCAGAAAAAGAAAGTAGGTGTGCAGTTCAAGCCCTTTGATCACCTATGATTCTGGATTACCTGGGGTTCTGGATTGCTGGAGGCTCTGGAACACCTGTAAACGAAGGTGCCTGTGAAAATGGCAACATACCAGCCTCTCAGTGGAACCAGGACCACTGGAAAGCCAATAGAAATCTGAATTCCACAAGTAGTCTTTTTTCTTCTTCTTCTAAATGATCTTGGGGGTCAGGGAGAAAGGAGCAGAGAAGCCACCCAAAAGGAGGAGCCCAGTGTCCTAGATGCAGGAATGGCTTCCTTTTTTCATCCACAACCCATTGCAGAAACAACTCCAGTTTGGTCTTAATGCAATTGTTTACCATCTATTGCTTTAAAGCATCATCCATTACACAGAGAGACCTGGCAGCTGGGGCACCTAGAGAATAAAAAGGAGTAAATTGAATCGATCGAGCCTGCCCTGATAAAGTGCATTATGCTGTGTACATATTTTTTTTAAGCAATGCAGGAAAAACAGAGCCCTCAGACACTAGTGAATAATTATTCCCATTAAAAGGGGCTGCTTCTATTAGAGAGGGGCTGCCTGCACTAATGGTAATTCTCCTGAGAGGACAGCTGCATTAAAGACATATTTCATAGCCATCCAGGCAGCCTGGTGATGATATAAAGATTCCAAGCTGACAGCACTTTATCTGGCCCAATTATAGCCATCTCAGGGTGTCTGCTGGCTGAATTCCAAGCACATCCTGTTCTCCAGAATGGCCCACATTGGAGGGAAACAGCACTTTACACCCGAGGAGGAGACCCAGCATTCAGACTATTCTTGGGCCTGGAAGGACTAGCCATGGCTGTGGCCACAACTCCCAGAGGGCAGGAGGCTTGTCTTCACGCCTCAAGCCCATCACGGCACTGGTCAGAGAGAAATTCTCTGTATGTCGAATCCTACCCAGCACATGCTAGCTGTGTGAATCTGAATAAGTTACTTATTTTTCCTTTTTCTCCTCTGTAAAATGGGGAGTGAAAAGAGCAAGTATCTTAGAGGCTTCATTGAGAAGCTTGAAACATCAAGTAATACATGAAAATCTCTGCAAATCTTCCATTGTTATCTAAATTTGAGCTCATATTATTGTCGTTATTTTTCTTCTTCTGTTCAACAAGGTTCAGATAAAAACAGTCTTGGGACAAGTCTCTCTTCCCACCATTATTCTTCTCTATTTGGTGTTCAGTGGAATGTTGTATGAGTGAATAGAAAGGCTGATTTTTGTAACTGAATAAAAGTCTTGGGACATAAATTATTCTTCGTGGGTTCCCTAAAAGCATAATAGAATTCAGTAGGAAATGTATGGTTTAGATCTTGGAATAAAGTACGAAAGTTAATGTTTAGCAGCAATGAAGGACTCTGCTTGTTTTCCAGGATACAGTCACTCTCTGACTCGGCTCATCCCCTTCACCATCAGCTTTCATTACTAGACTCTAAGAATGTTAACTAACATGTAAGTTCCTTGAGGGCAGGAAGCCTCATTCTAGTTCTGGTTTTCTATCTTCAGCATTTTTCTCATTGTTTAGCTTAATAAATGTTTGTTGACTCATAGAAGTTTTCTCGTGCTTTTTTGAATTCTTCATGTTTGTCACTTCTTAATGGTACATAGTATTCCATTACATTCTTGTACCACAATTGGCTTTGTTATTCCCTAATCAGTTCTCTCCACTGTTTGGCAAGCTCTAATTAATAGGAAATTTTTCCCAAAGTCAAGCTTCAGTTTCCGACCTTATATCTTCCTCCCATTGCTCTGAGTTCTTTCTTCTTGGACCTACAATAAATCATTTCTTTCTTCCATAGGACTGCACTTCAACATATAACAAGAACAACAACAACAAGCATTTATATAGTTCTTCAATGTTTGCAAAGCACTTTACAAATATTACCTGATTTTCTCTTCTTAACAATCCTGGTTGTTAGGTGCTATTATTATCCCCATTTTACAAATAAGGAAATTATGGCAGAGAACAAGTGACTTGTCCGGGATCCCACAGCTAATGAGTATCAAAGGCCAAATTTGAACTCAAGTCTTCCCAATTCCACTTTTAGTACTCTGTCTACTGTGCCATCTAGTTGTCTTCTAAAAGGGCTAAGAGTCTGAAATGCATCCATTCTATCCCACCTTTCTAGTGTGGCAGAATGGCTTCATTACATCTTCTTTTTTCCAGGCTAAATGTCCAAAATTCCTTCAAACAACATCCAAATGGAGGGAAGCCAAGGTCCTTCACCATTCTGTTTGCTCTATTCTTGGTGCTCTCCAGATTAACAGCAATCAATGCTCTTGAAATAGAGGACCCGGAACTGAACACAAGATTCTAAATATTATTTGACCAGGCAGATTACAATGAACTATCTCCTCCCAAGGGAAAGATCATCTAAGTACTATATTGTTACCCACAGAATGTCCAGAAACCTGGAGGAAGCCCCTCTCCTCCAATCCTCCCAATATATTCAATAGGTTCTCCATTAGCCTTTTTCAGGGTTGATTGCACCTTTGTACTACAACCTTTGTTGTGATAACTTCACCATCCCTCCTCAGGAGGATGAGATCCAGCCCAGGATTTAATCCTAATATAACTTGCTGGTAACACAAAATAATGTTTCAATATGGTGAATATTCATTTACAGCAACAATAGACTTGGTAAAGGATGTATGGCTAGGCTACTAGGTTAGTGATCTAAAAATGCACTAAATAATATTGGATAACCTCTTTCCCAAAACAAAAGAGGAGAGAGAAATATATATATTTATTTGCTTTTATATAATATATATTTAAATCTATATTTTATATATTTATATTTGTTTTTATAAATATATGTAAATGTTTATATATTATAACATATATAATATATAATAATAATTTAAATAAATATAAAAATATGTAGATAAATTAAAACAATAACAAGTCAAGGCCTAGTGGTGGTCATTTATATCCTATAAGCATGTATGTCAGGTGTAAAAATCATTGCAGTTATCTACCATCTACCATGACTAAAGAAAGTTGCCATGTCAAAGGAAAATAGGGTAGAAGTATGACAAAAATGAGGAATGTGATCCCCTTGATCTGATTTTACTCCATCACAGGGATAGCAAGATGGAATTGGAGCCAAATAGGGATACCTTTCAGTCTCATATCTTATAGGCTGAAACAGAGAAGGCTGACCTCAGAACTTTACTGAACAGCCACTTCCCCAGTTTTTCCCTGAGATAGCTTCCCCCATCTTGGCATTGACATTCACCCCTCAGAGCAGTTGTTGACATCTGTGATCATCTGTTCATTAGCACTGATCAATGGCTTGTTAGCCATCCTTTTGTAGTTTTCCTGGAATCAGACTCAAACATCAGTTATAGTCTCAAAAGATTTAATAACAATGGCAGGTTTCAATAGTCTAAGCTTTAGGGTTTGTAATGTCATCAGGGCTATTAGACATTGTAAACTGATTTTTCAATACCAAATATCAGTTATAATTTTTATAGAATTATAACTGATATTTGGTATTGAAAAGGTTTTTTAAATTATACTTAAATGAAAAAGAAAAAGTCAAAAAGATCATATCTCAAAACTTCATTAAATAATGTGATGGTTAAATATATGCATTTTAAAAATATGGACCAAATAGAATAGCATATTTTTAAAACAGGGTAAATTAAATTAGATTTACCTATTAACTTCCTAATTACAAAAAGATAAGAATAAAAAAAGAAAAAGAAAAAAACTAAATCCAAAAAGAGAATGGTAGGATGTATGAAATTTGGTAGTAATTCCCATTAAGAATAGATCTGTGATAAAACAGAATCCATAAAATGAGTTCCCCTATCTGAATCAATATGTGCAGGTGGTTCAAAACCATTTTAGCAACAAAAGCTACTATGGCGCAAGTATTAGGAAAGACTTCTATCCATCTAGTGAGTTGATCTACTATAACAGGGACAAACTTTATAATTTATAAATCAATTTCCTAATGTTCAAAAGATGCATAAGACAGGGGATGCCCACCAAAAACCTTGGGATGGAAATCATGTTGATTATATTCCTGGCAGGTAAAGCAAGAGGCACACACACAAGAGAATATGTTGGTAATACCTGGGCCACCCAAACTCTTTTAATGGAGTCTATGATCCCTTGGCCCTCAAAAAGTGGCCACTCCTATGAACAGATAAGTATATTTGATGATAGAAGCTTCTAGAAAGTAAGGATTTTCCTTCTGATGATACCCAAGCCCCATTAATATGATTCCACTCCTCCACTTTCTGTTCATTATAAGAGAGAGAAAATTTTGGTTCATTATTAGATGTCAGTTAAAATTAATTCAGGTCCTTCTAAAATAGCAAGCCTAGCTGTAATATAAGCCCACTGATTTCCCCTAGAGACGAGGTCAATTCTTCCTCTATGGGCATAACAATGAACTATAGCCCAGGCTACAGGTAGCTAAAGAGCAGAAAGAAGTTCTTTAATGATCTCTGCATTTTCGATTGTTTTGTCAGAAGAAGTCAGAAAACTTCTCTGCATCCAAAGCTTCCCAACAGCACAACAGACCCCTAAAGCATACTTGGAGTCTATAAATTGTTGCTCTCTTTCCCTTAGTAAGTGTACAGCTTTTTTGGAGATCCAGTGATTCCACTTCCTACACACTAAAATTAGAGGGTAATGAAGCTTCTCAGATATATTATAATTCATCACAACTGCAGTGCCTGTGTGGTATGTGACATCCCTTATAAAAGAAGAACCATCAGTATTTAGAATTAAATGAGAATTTGTTAAAGGTGTGTCAAAGAGATCATTATGGGGCTTTTCAGCCATGCCCACTACCAATTTACAATTATGCAGTGGTTCCTCAGAGACTGGCAAATCAGGAAGCAATGTTGCAGGATTAAGAATTATGTAGTATTGGAACAGTAATGCCTTGGCCTTATGGGAGCAAAGAACAGTTAAAAGAGAACCAAGGGGGACAGCTGGGTAGCTCAGTGGATTGAGAGTCAGACCTAGAGATGGGAAGTCCTAGGTTCAAATCCAGGCTCAGACACTTCCCAGCTATGTGACCCTGGGCAAGTCACTTGACCCCCATTGCCTAGGCCCTTACCACTCTTCCACCAAGGAGCCAATACACAGAAGTTAAGGGTTTAAAAAAAGGGGGGGGGGAGAGAACCAAGGATTATGTATAATGATTTTTCCACCAGGAGGGATGTGGCTTCAACTGCCCTGAGGCAGGATGGCCTTCCAGCAGCCACTGCACAATATCCAAACAAATCCAGCTATGCACAATAGCAAATAGGATGTTGTATGGGTCTCAAGGCTTGAGTCAAGACCCC
Organism: Gracilinanus agilis; assembly: GCF_016433145.1. Taxonomy (NCBI): domain Eukaryota; kingdom Metazoa; phylum Chordata; class Mammalia; order Didelphimorphia; family Didelphidae; genus Gracilinanus; species Gracilinanus agilis. Next base: position 483,948,372 of record NC_058133.1, on the reverse strand, counting down.
AGAAGCTAAACTGCTCTGTTCATGTACATACAAAGTAAATGGCTTTTTATAGTCTGGAATTCCTAGAGCAAGGGCAGAAAGAATGGTTTGTTTTAATTCTGAGAGCTGACAGGTGCTAGGAATCTAACTGAAGTGGTTCAGGAATTGAACTTTTAGTCAGAGCTATAAGGGTATAAGAAATTTCCCAATAACAAGGAATCCATTGTCTATAGAACCTTGTTGCCCCCGAGATATCTCTTAGCAGAGGGAGCTACAAATTGCTGAATAGCCTCAATGAACTTGGGAGAAATGGAACAGATCTAGCAGTTAAAAATAAAACCTAAACATTCCACTTTTTGAAATCACCACTGAAACTTTGATCTAGAAACCTTGTGACCCCTCTTATGAAGCTCTAAGATGAGATACCTACTGTCTTCTTGGCATGTCTATGTATCTGGTACCACTAAAAGCAAATCATCAACTTAGTGAACTAGAGTATTCCCCCCCAAAAAAAAATATTAGCTAGGTCCTGTTGTAAAATTTGCTAAAACAAAGTTGGACTCTCTAGAAATCCACAAGATAACTTTGCCCATATCCAGTGGGAATTTTTCTAGGTGAAACCAAATGGTTTCTAGAATTTATTTGGATAGGAATGGAGAAAAATACAAAACAAAGATCCATGAGTATAAAATATGTACTTCACTAGGGATTGAGGAGATGATGGTTGCAGGACTTGGAACCACTACATTCCTAGGTATAACATACAAATTAACTCCAGGCAGATCTTGTACAAACTATTAAACAGGCTTCCCATCTGACCTGGCTTAGGCTTTTTGACTAGGAGAATTAGAGAGTTATATCCAGATTTTCATGAAATTATTATCCTCTGCTCAATTAATGAATCAATTATCAGGGATATCCCTTCAATAACCTCCTTGGTTAAAGGGTACTGAGGAATGGAAAAAGGGGGCCACCTTTTGTCTTAATCTGAACAAGAACAATTGACTTAAGCAGACCTGAATTGGAAGAGGATGAAGTCCAGAAAGATTTGTGGATATCTGCTGGAATTTCAAAGGAAAGAGCTATTCTCTCCTGACTATCAGGAAGAGGACCAGGAACAAAGTTAGAGTCCTCAGGCAATTGTAAAGACAAAGAGCCTCTGGAGAGGACGCTATAGTAGTCCTTAGTTTACATAAAATATCTCTCCATAATAGATTTGTAGGGGAATCAGGCATTAAGAGGAATGAATGTTCTACTGATAAAGGGCCCATGGACAAAATGCAAGGAGAAAGCTTACTAACATTTTGACCAACACTCCTACCACATTTAAAGAACCAATAGAATTATATTCAGAATCAGGTTTTCTCACTAAGACAGATCTGGAAGCCCCAGTGTCCAGGAGGCAATCATAATAAGTGTTCCCAACTTTAAGGGTCACATGAGGCTCTTTACTAGGGGGAGGGGAACAAACTAGAATAATTGGCATCAAAACATCCAGGTCTATAAAGGAGTAGACCTTTCCCTCAGCCTCCAAAATCCCTTCCTTTCCCTCCAATCATCATAAATCATGACTCCTCTGACTATTTCTTTGGTGTCTCCCATAGTGACTATAGTTCACTTGAGGACTATAGTCCTCTGGGTTGCATCATGAGAATTATGAGCCTAGTTGGAGTCCCTATTATTTCTCCAATTTTTGTTTCTAAATTTCTCATTTTTCCTTCTACTTCCTGCTACATGACCTGGCCTGCCACAGAAATAACACTATTGAGTCTAAAATCTGAGTAGAGAATGAATAAAAAGGGCAAGGAGGAGGAGGAAAAACAGGATGAAGAGGAGGAGAAGCAGGATGAAGAGGAGGAGAAGAAGAAAGAGGAAGAGGAGAAGGAGGAGGAGGAGACTCTGGGTCAGATAGGATGCAGAGAATGGGCAGGGAAGTGGGAGAAGCAGGAGCAGAATGAAGGGATGTGATCAGAGAGGTTCATGGGGCAGAGTTGAAAAAGAGCCTCAGGAGGGTTTGAGGGACTAAGGTCAGAGCTTCAGCAAAAGAAATTGAGAATGGGTCTGGGTGTGGATGCACAGAACCTGTAGGGTAGGGAGGGGCAAAGGAAACTTGGGGGGAAGATTCCCAAAAAGAGGGAAGAGGAAAGAGGCTAAGAGAAATGAACATGGAGGACCCAAAAAGAGGCCTGTGCCTGAATAGATTCAACATTGGCAGAGAGGGCAGATGGAAAGGGCTTGAACAGGCATTTAAAGACTGGTTAAACATTTTGACTCCATGGGTGACCTTTAGTAGATTCATCAAGGTGTGCTGCCCAAACATACCTGTAATTCAGTTCTTTTGGGTTGTTATTTTCAATTGCTAATTTTAACTCTTTTTAATGTCTTGTAATTAAATGAGCCATATCTTGACAAGGAAAAGGCCTTTTTTGACCAAGCTCTACATAAATTGATTGCTTCTTTTCTAGTCATGCCTGGTTTAATCACCAATCCTTTCTCTCTCCACCAGATAAGCAATTTATGTAAAGGACTTCCACTTGTGACACTCCAAGCATTCTCCATTTTCAAACAAGGCCCCCAAAAAAGAAGAGAAAGAAAGAAAAAATCAGATTATAAACTGTTTAAATCTCTACTTTAGACCTCTCCCTAGAGGCCACATGGTTCTGCGGAACCACCTAAGCACAGTTTCATTTTAAAGAAGAGTGGAGATAAAATGTAAGGTCATCTCTTTATTAAATTCACAAACTTATTCCTATATCTTTAAGACCAGACTAAAGGCTTTTCACTTTTATTATTTAATATCCAGCTTGCTCCTCTGTCCCCTCAACCTATTAAAAATAACATATGAAAAAAACAATCATCTTACCCAAAGCTTATCCTTAATGATTTTGACTTTTCAGGAACCAGGACCTGATTTTTTAAAAATCTGCTCTACCACTCTTATATGACAAGGAAAAACTATATTAAAAATAAAAGGCAAGAGAGGGTCAGTATTCCTTCGTGGTTGCCAAATTGTATGATTAAAATCCTCTGAAGACTGCATATTAATTTATAAGTATTTATTATTAAAAATTAGAGAGGGAAAGAGAGAAAATCACATGATCATCTGTCTGCACCTAATTAATCTGAGTTTGCCATGCTGCCTCTGTCCAGCAGCCAAAAGTAGCTGTGCCAACAAAAGTCTTGAGCCCCTGTGTGCCAAGAGCCAAATGCCCAAAAAGAGTTCCTTGCTTCCTTAGATATCCTTATAAAATTGACATCACTCCTGTTGCATCCCTCTGGTTGGACAGGCTTGACTGCAGTCAGGGTCAGAGCCGTCTTCTGGATGCCACAATTCACAAGGGATTAGGAGTTAACTTCTTCAGAGAGCCAGAAAATCACAAATCTCCCATAGTATGCATGTACACCTAGTCAAAGTGTGGGAATTATATGGATCAAAATAGGTTTTCAGATGGAATAAGGGATACAATTTATATTAAATTCATACATATGTAAACACCAAGGAAAGAAAGGTCATTTTCACCTAGAAATGGGAAGGTTGGTTTGGGAGTTAAATTGTCTTGCCCTTTAGCCCTGGGTAAGTCATTTTGTTTCTAACCTCAGTTTCCTTATCTGTAAGATGGGGGTAAGACTTGCTCTACTTATATTACAGAGCTATAGTGAGAAAAATTCTCTATAAACCTTAAAAAGCTCCATAGTAATGAGAGTTATTATTATCACAGGCTTAGCTTACACCCCTAGGAGCCCTGAAAGAGTTCTAGGCCAAAAGACCCAAATTTATAGGGTATCTATCTAGCATGTAAAATTCTATCTTCCTAAATACCTTTCCTTTCTTGGCCATTTGGATTAGCAGACAGTGAACTCATCTAAGCTAACTATAGTAACACTCCCCTAACCCAGGAACCAGATGGCCAGAAGCCTGAGTGGGCAGCATACCCAAAAGAAAGCCAAAGAGTCTCCAAGTGGGAGAACTAGTGAAAATAGTCCTGAGTCAGAGACATTACAAGAGACTCCACAAAAAGAAGGGTACAGTTGTTGGCTTCTCAACAGCCTATGAAGACATGATCCACCATACTCCCACCAGCACCCCAGCTACAGACCATCAGGCAAGTGGCAGGTGATGGAGAGATTGAGAAGAGAACACATTGGACAAAAAAAGGGAAAATAAGTGGATCGTTCGTAAAAAAAGATGAGATAGTAGTGAATACACATATGACATGCAAAAAAAAAAACAGTAGCAGATATTAGAACTGGAGTCAGAGGCTTTGGTTAAGTCATATTATAGAGATCCAGAATTGGAAAGGAAATCAAGAGCAACCTGGTCCAGACAAAACCTGAATAAGAATCCACTTTACCTCATTATGCTTTGGAACAATTATCATTTCTAGGAAGTTTTTTTCCTTAAATCAAGCCAAAATCTGCCTCTGTATAATTTTTGTCCATTGCTCCTATGTCTTGGCTCTTCTGGAATGAAGAAGTCAAAAGATTTTTCCACAGAGTTGTTCAAATATTTGACATATCCTTCTCTTCCTCCAAGCTTTCTCTTCATTTTTTAAAAATTTATTTATTAGACATAGAGTTTTTTATTCTTTTGTTTTTCTATTCCAAATTCTCTCCCTCCCTCCCTTCACCCTGTCCTCTACTAAATAAGAAGACAAGAAAATCAGAACCTATTATGAATATGTATAGTCACATAAAATAAATGTCCAACTTGTAGAAGGAAGAGGAGGGAAAAAAGAAGGGAAAGAAGGATGAAGGAAAGAAGGAAGGGAGGGAGATATAGAAGGAGGAGGGAAGGAACAAACAAATGCAGGAAGGAAAGAAGTAACAAAGAGAGGGAAGGAGGGAGGGAGAGGGGAGAGGAAGAAGTGATAAAAAGGGAGAGGAAGAAGTGGGGAAGGGAGAGAGGGAGGGGGAAGGGTG
>NC_058133.1:483928149-483938859 GCF_016433145.1 Gracilinanus agilis | reverse complement strand
AAGTTTCATGAACTATGGGTGTGAGGCTTTTAGGCACTCTACAAATCATTGTCCTCTTTCATTTTTTATTCTGGCCTTTATTTGCCAGTATATTTCTTGCCCTTCTCACCTATTTCCACTTATGAGGTGAAACTACCAAGTATCACAGTTTATATTGATTTCATCAGGATGGTATTGTACAATTCATCATAGATTTTCTTTTTTTAATATTAATTTATTTTTTGTTACATTCCGAGTGCTGATTATCTTCCTTCCTCCTTCCCAACCTCAGAGTAGAGAAGGCCAACATCTGATACAGAGATAGATAGATAGATAGATAGATAGATAGATAGATAGATAGATAGATAGATAGATGGTTGGATGAATAGATAACTGGATAGAGAGATTGAAGGATGGATAGATTGAGAGAGATGGATAGAGAGAGATGGATGGATGGATAGATAGACAGACAGACAGGCAGAAAGACAGACAGATAGAAGGATGGATGGGTAGATAGAGATATAGATAGATAGATAGATAGATAGATAGATAGATAGATAGATAGATAGATAAACAGACAGTCAGCCAGATAGATAGATAGATAGATAGATAGATAGATAGATAGATAGATAGATAGATAGATAGACAGTCAGCCAGGCAGATAGATAGATAGATAGATAGATAGATAGATAGATAGATAGATAGATAGATAACTGGATAGAGAGATAGAAGGATGAATAGATTGAGAGAGATGGAGAGAGAGAGAGATGGAGAGAGAGATGAATGGATGGATAGACAGACAGACAGATAGATAGACAGACAGATAGAAGGATGGATGGATAGATAGATAGATAGATAGATAGATAGATAGATAGATAGATAGATAGATAGATAGATAGATGGATAGATAGATGGATAGATGGATGGATGAATAATGAATCATACAATACATGCCTGCCAAATACTGATTCTTTCTCTGGAGATGGCTAGCATTTGCCTTGATAAGTCCTTCATACCTAGAGTCAAAAAGACTTGGGTTTAAATCTGACCTTAGATATTTCCTAGCTGCGTGAACCTGAGCAAGTCTTAACTTCATTTGCCTGGTCTTTGTCTTCTGTCTTACAGTTCATGCTTTATGTCAGGGTTTAAAAAATAACTCCTTTGTACTTTATTTGAATTATCATATTATGCAGAAGAGCATTCCAATCAATTTGTGTTGTGCCCAACTCTTCAGCATGCCATTTGGAGTTTTCCTGGCAAAGATGCTAGAGTAGTTTACCATTTTTTTGACTAGTTCATTTTTACAGATGAGGAAACTGAGGTAAATAGGATTAAGTGACTTACCTAGGGTCACACAGCAAGTAAGAGTCTGAGAACAGATTTGAACTCAGGTAGATGAGCTTAATCATTCACATTTACTCTTCAAACAATATTACTGTTACTGTATACAATGTTCTCTTGGTTCTGCTCAGTTCATTCTTCATTTCATGCAAGACTTTTCATGCTCATCATTTCTTACAGTACAATTCCATCACTTGCAAAGTAAGATAAGCAGAAGCAGAAGAAATTATTGAAATATGGTGGAACAATCAAATGGGATAGACTTTGCTACTAAAAGCAATACAAAGATCCAGGACAATTCTGAGGGACTTATAACAAAGAATGCTATCTACCTCCAGAGAAAGAACTATTGGAGAAGGAATGCAGATGGAAGCATGCGATCTTTCACTTTAGCTTATTTGGGTATATGATTTGGGGATTTGGTTTTGTAAGATTATTCACTTACAAAAACGAATAATATGGAAATATGTTTTGTGTAATAATACATGTATAACATGTATAATAATATGAATTGTCAAATGGAGGAGGAAAGAAGGCAGAGAGATAATATGAATCATATAACTTTGGAAAATAAAGATAAAACAATATTTTTAAAAATAGTATTCTATCACAGTCATATACCACAATTTGTTCAACCCTTCCTGCATTGATGGGCATGCCTTCAATTTCCAATTCTTTACCAACACAAAAAGAGCTGTTATAAATATTTTTAAATATATAGGTTCTTCTCCATTTTCCCTGATCACCTTGGGAAACAGACTTAATAGTGGTATTGCTCCATCAAAGAGTATAAAGAGCTTTATAACTCTTTAGGCATAATTCCAAGTTGCTCTCCAAAATGGTTGGATCAGTTCATAGTTCCACCAACAGATATATGTCCCCATTTTTTCACATCCCCTCCAGCATTTGTCATCTTCACCTTCTATCATTTTAGTCATTCTGATAGGTGTGAGATGGTGCCTCATGATTATTTAATTTGCAGTTCTCTAATTCATGATGATTTAGAGCATTTTATATGATTATATATGGCTTTTATTTCTTCTTCCCAAAACTGCCTGTTCTCATCCTTTAACCATTTATCATTTGGGGAATGACTCATTATAAATTTGATTCTGTTCTCTATATAGTTGAGATGTGGAGCCTTTTTCCAAGAAACTGGCTATAAAAGCTTTTCCCAATGTTTTGCTTTCCTTCTAACATCATAGATTTTCTCTTCTTTATCCTCCACAACAAATAGTTCATGGGCTACAATTATTTTCTCAGGGAGTCTCTTGGAAAATACTCATGAGCATTACAAAAAGAGATGTACAAATATCCCATGAAACGATGTTTCTTATTGCCTTTGGTCCTTCAATAAAACCAACTCCACCCATCCCTTTATCTGTCTCTCCAAAGAGAATCTGAGAGACATTCTTCTATTTTGCTTCAATGTCCTGCTTTCTTCTAGTTTCATTTATAGTGAGAAGGTCAAAGCCAAGACAGTTTGGTTCCCTCAATATCTACTTGTCAATCATACAACAAAGACATCACATTTAGGGAACTAATTAAGAAGTTTAAGATTACTGGGGGAGGGAGCGTTAAAAGCTATAATTCTCAGCTGACTAGGCCACCTTCTCTTCCATCACTGAACAAGTGGAAAAGAACCACAAAGAGTTCAGTAGCATTTTGGATTTTTCTTTGTTTCATGGGTACCCACTGCCAAAGAATTCTTTGCTGTCAGGCCAGCCTAATCCATGCTTATATAAACTCATCTTCAAAACGTAGGTCCAATCTGTAACCAAGATCACACTTGAACCTTTTCCAACATGGTAGACCCAGCCAGAGCTTACACTCCATTGGCACAGCCTTCAAGAACTCAGAGTCACCCCCATCCACCAATGGGATAGCCAAGTAGGACTTTATGTTCTTTCAGCAAAGAACTGGCAAATTTTCAGTTGTAATCAGTTTTACCCTCAGGACTTTCTTAACCCCTGCCTGTGGGACACTAGGTCCTTTCTGGTTAAGTTCCAGATACACTTCCCCTGATTCCAGAAACCCAATACCAGAAATCCCAACTTCAGAGCCCCCTTTTCTGGATTGTTTACCCACAACTTTCTGAATAGTTCTCAGATTTAGAGTAGACAACTCATTTTGAATGCTGCCCAATCTAAGGGTTCCTAACCTACAATCCATGACCTTTTCTTTATATATTTATAACTGTATTTCAAAATAATTAATTTTATAATATCTATAATTAGAAAACCTTGTACCTTTGAACTACATCTCCCAGTATGCCTTTCATCTTTCATCCCCAAGTTACGTGCCTATGTTGTTTGTATATAGTTACGTGTCTCCTCACCCTGGCTCTCTCTTTTCCCCTACATGGGCGGCTGGGTTAGCTGACTTTTTACTTTCCTTTTTGCTTCAAGTTATTATTAATAAATTTATAAAATATAATACTTGGAGTATTTGGATATTAATTTTTAATCTCACAAATCTTTTGTGTGTTGTTCTATACATTTAAAATTTTTTTCTGAGAATGGATCATAATGGAGCATAAACAGACTGACGAAAGGGTCTATGACATAAAATAGAATTCAGAGGGGGCAGTTAGGGGGCCCCGTGGATTGAAAGCTAGGACAAGAGACAGAATGTCCTGAGTTCAAATCTGACCTCAGACTCTTGCTAGTTGTGTGACCCTGGGCAAATCACTAAACTCTTTATAACACTGACAAAACAAGCCTGTTCCTGACGGGGTCCATCATAGTTTCATAGTTTGGGTTTAGTGGCTACAGCTATGGAACTATAGTCAGAATATTGGGTTCAAATCCCACCTCTGATATTTATTAGCTATTTGACTATTGGCAAGTAACTTAACCTCTTTCATCTCCTGTTTCTTTATCTATGAAATGATGGTCCTGGACCAGAACGGCAGTTTCCAATCTCTTTTATCTCAAGAACCTTTTGTACTCTTAAAAATCATTGAGCACCCCCAAAGAGCTTCTGTTTATATTCATCAATATTTACTGTATAAGAAATTAAAACTAATATTATTTTATTTTTTCTAATAATATTTTAAATATTTATCCATTAATTTTTAAAATATCAATAAGCTACACTATATGTTAATATAAATTACATATTCGTGTTATGCATACATAACATAAAAATAACTATCTTCAAAAAATAAAAAATTCACATATTTTTGCAATCTCTCTAATCTTAAGCTAGATCCTCATATTCGTTGCTTTCTTGTTTAAACACCTCACATTGACATAATGTTTTAAGACTTATAAAGCATTTTCCTCATAAAATCCCTGTGAGGCAAGCACCATAAGCATTATTAACCTCATTTTACAGATGAGAAGATCGAGGCTCAGAGTTGCTTGCCCAAGATCATAAAATTAGTAAGTGTTGGAGGGAGAATCTAAACTCAAGTCTCCAGCATTCTCCACTATGTCATGCTATTTATCTGAGTCAAAGACTGCTTTAACAAAACAAAAGACACTGACTACATAAGCAAGAAAGAATATTTTCTGGAGGGCACTTGGGAGAAGGCTGCTCCAGCCTTTGATTCACTGATTAATTTTGTAGAAACATTAGCAGATGGAGAAATAGCACTGGGACCATTGGGATCCATTCCAAGATAATAGAAATGGGAAGTTAGGATATAAAAATATTGCTAAAGCCTAACTAAAATAATGCCAACTGTGGCAGAAAACATAAATGAAGCAACTTTGTCTGATTTTTTTCAAACCCAGAATATGGAAAAGTGAGGTCCATCCAGGCTCCTTCTCTGCCTCTGTTATCAGATGAAATTCCTGATTCCAATGGTCGCTTATTCACCAATATGTCTAAGCACCCAGCAGCAAGAATGTGCTGGTAAATGTTTAACAACCAGCTTTCTAAAAAGTAAGGTGTACTCACAATGTCCTCTTTTTTTAAACCCTTATCTTCTGTCTTGCTATCAATTCTAAAACAGGAAAGCAGGAAGGGCTAGACAATTGGAGTGAAAAAACTTGCCCAGGGTCACACAGCTAAGAAGAGTCTGAAATTAGATTTGAACCCAGTATCTCCCATTTCTAAGTTTGTTACTCTACCCACTGTGCTACCTCACTATCCCTCTATGATGTACTTAAAATAAAATTTTTTAAAAAAACCTTATCTTCTGTCTTAGAATCAATACTAATATTCTAATACTAAGTATTGATTCTAAGGCAGAAGGAACAGTAAGGGTTAATCAGCTGTGGTTAAGTGACTATCCCAGGGTCACACACAAAGTACTTTTAAGCAATATCTGTATTAATATTTTCTCTATCACTTTCTTAGGTCTAAATAATAAAATAATAAATCAAATCCTGATTTGTATATTTCTAAGGTGAAATATAATAATATTTCATTAATTATATTAAATAGAATTATAATTAATTATATTAAAATAGAATAATAAATATAAAAAGACAGGCTCTCCAATAAACTATTGAGGGAGCTGTAAATTGGGTGAAACGTTGTAGAAAACATTTTGTAATTGTTCAAGAAGTCATTCAACTTTTCATACCTTTTAACCAGAGAATCTACTACTGAACTTTTAAACTAAGAAGGCCAACAACAGATAAAACCTTTATGTAACTGAAATATTCCCTTTCTGTGGTAGCAGAATGTTAGATTCAAGGTAAGTGTCCATTGTTTGGAGAATGACTGAACAAATTGTGGTGTAAGTGAATGTCACCGCTTTTACTATGAAATAAGGGATAACAGTTTTCAGTCCCCATCCTCAAACAAATGGCAATAAAGTGGGGAGACAGCATATAGCCCAAAAGACAGAGAGCTAGAATCAAATCCAGAAAGATATAAATTTAAGCCCCATCTCTGGCCCATACTAGTCCTGTGACCCTGGACAAGTCCCTTATCCAAAGTGCCCCCAGGAAACTCTCTAACTCTATAAATTGCAGAGAAGATATTTACCTGCATTGGTGAAGAGAATTCCCTCACTTGGAGCTCCCTCTCAGGAAAATCACAAGTCCATTCATCATTCCTATCCTAACAATAAGACAAGGTAGTCGTAATTAAGCCATTCCTAAATTATATTCTAACTCTAATTAATCATTTTAATTTAATAAATTAATTTATCCTTAAAAATCAACCATTTATTTATTTTTTTAATCTAGTTCTTAAAGCCAGAGAGGTTCTGATCATCAGAGGAGCTACCAAAAAAGAATGAAATCATAGATTTCTTGAAGGAAGGGAAAAAGAAGTTAAACCTTCTCCAAGCTGTCAAAGCCCACTGATCCTCTGAGAGGACCCTCCTTCAGATCTTGTTTCTGCTACTTACTCCTCCTTTGATTCAGGATGAGTCACCTCCCCTCTGGAGGAGATGTTCCCATAGAGATTTATGAGCAGGTGCAAATGACACTTGGAGGGACTTCTACAGGTGCCTTCCAGTTCTGAAATTCTGGGATCTCCTGACTAAAAACACAATAAGAAACTAAATTTGGTTAAATGTGGCTAATCAAGCCTGAAAGGTAAATGAGTTAAATGGCAGAAGATAAAGAACTGTGACCTTTAAAGAATAAATCAGAGCTTGGATTGCATTTGAAAAAAATATTTAAAGCCCCATAAAAGAAGCGAAAGGAGTTCTGGACGGAATACTCTGCATGCCAAGCCCAGAAGATTAGACATGTCGTAATCCCCCTTGTGATATGAATGCAAACTTTGAGATGCATTTCTCCACTGGCTCGGCATATTTCCCCAATGCGCTAAGAGTCAGCCAGACTACAGAGAGCAGAACAAGCCCAGATGGATCCTGGGGTCATAAAATTAGAGCAAGAAAGAATCTCAGAGGTCATCTGGTCCAACTAGCTCTTATTCCAGATGAAGAAGCTGAGACTTGGGAATAACACATCAGAAGTGGGATAACAACCTCCATCTTCTAATTACACAGCCCATAGTCTTCTTTCTGCTATCTTATACTCCCTGGGGGTATGACTCCATCACAATAAAAATGGGGAAACTGAGGCCCAGAGAGAGAGAGATCTCACACACATTGCAAAGCTGGAATATTGCTTTAGTTCTTTAACCTCAATGCCACTGGACCTTTCCCTAAATCACACTGTCTCCCCTAGAAGATTGGGGATGACATTATTGGTGGTATCCTATTGTGGACCATTCTCTGTCTTTCTCTGCCCTGTTTTTTTTCTCCTTTTTCTATTGTTACTTCCCCAACATGTCTTTTTCCTCTTATGTTTTTCTCCCTAGATCTATCATTACTAAGGGTCATCTAAGCAGCTCATGCTTTTAAAAGGTGTTGTGGTTTTTTTTTACCCTTACTTTCTGTCTTAGTAACAAGTTTTAAGACAGAAGGGGGAAAGCTAGGCAAACAGGCTTAAGTGACTTGTCCAGGGTCACACAGCTAGGAAGTATCTGAGGTCAGATCTGAACCCAGGTCCAGCTCCAGACCTGGCACTCTATCCACTGTGCTACTCAGGTCTTTTAAATAGATTTTTGTTATCTTCTGTTTTAATATTGCCCAGATATCCTCCATATCCCACCCTTTCCCCTCCTAGAGAGTCATCCTTTATAGCAAGGGACATTTTTCTAGAAAAAAAAACTCATCCAAATTAATCAATACATTAAAAACCAACACATGAAATGTCTTATATTCAAGGATGTTACCTCTCCAAAAGAACAGAAGAAGGTGTTTTCTCATGTCTCTCCTTTGGGGCTCAGCTTATTCTCTACAACTTTGCAATATTCATTTTTGGCTAATTTGTGGTTCAGGTTCTTTCCATTTAATTTGTTGTAGTCATGGTGTATGCTCTTTTCTTGGCTCTGCTTATCACTCTGAATCAGTCCATGTAAATCATACTATACTTCTCTGCATCATGTTCATCATCATTATTATTATGTAGTAATTTTTTATTACATTCATTATCAACATTTGTTTTGCCATTCCCTAGTCAAAGACATCTTTGTCTTTTTGTCCAATTCTTTGCTATCACAAAAAGTGCCACTATAAATATTTCCATGTATATGGAGCCTTTCTTTTTGAGTCACTTCTTTGGAATATATGCCTTGCATTGGAATCTCTAGCTACTTTACCAGAATAGTTGTACTAATTGACAGTTCCACCAACAATGTATTAATATTCCTGTCTTTCTACAACTTCTCTCTAAACCTCTGATCATTTTTGTGTCTTGCATGTCCATTTTGAAATGTCTTTGTCATTTTTAACATTACATAAATTATCATTTATATCAATGATAAATTTATCACTTATCAAGTGACTCAAACTGGATTCACTTCTCCAGTTAAGGTTCCACTAGTGAGAAGAAGAGTTTAAATTATCTAAGATGGTCTTAAAGCTGAACTTAAATGTTATGTAAGGTTTGCAAAGTACTCTCTCACTGAAAGTCAGACAAAAGAATTTAAGTTTAATGGAGAACAGAATATTCATTCATGCATTCACTCACACATCAAGCATTTATTAGACATAACTTCTAGTCACCCTGTTGGGCACTAGTGATTGAAAAAACAAACAAACACAAATGAAACAGTCCCTGCCTTCCAAGAGCATACATCCTAGAGAGTCACTGGGGGTTCTTGCACAAGGTAATAGCATGCCAAAAGCAAGAAGGTGGGTTTCCATCTACAGGAACAGGCATTTCCTTTTTGCCATGGATGAGGCTCTCCAAGCATGTTTTCACCAATCCATTCTACTGACTGGCTCCAGTTTGTCCTCTAATATTTTGACCCTATGTTGTGGCTTTGGCTTGAGTTTTGGAAACTAAGACTTCAAATTACTTTCTACCCCAGAGGATATCAAAAAAGAGTTATGTTCTACCACTTCTGAGCTCCCCACATTTCTTCTGCCCTTCAGAGAAAGGATCAAAAGAATGTTCACAATAGAAGGAGGATAATCAGGGAACTGGGAGGAAAAAGGAAGAAAGAAAGGGGTGGTAAAGAAAGAGAGAGGAGAGAGAGAGAAAGAGAGAGAGAGAGAGAGAGAGAGAGAGAGAGAGAGAGAGAGAGAGAGAGAGAGAGCACACAAGGACCTAATTTATCTTAATCAACCAAAATTTAGAGTCAAATTACACGTTCTTCTCTCCACATTCAAAAGCAAAAACAAAAAATAAATAAAAACAAATTACACTTGATTTTTGTTTATTCCCTACCCACTTCCAAAAGGATTTGAGAAGACTTGCAAGATTCAATATAAGGCCAAAATAGGGCAATTAGAGATTATGAACAAAACAGAGACCACCTAAAAGGTGCAGAGGAAATGGATACCGATAGGCAACTGACCACTGAATTCAGCATCATTGTTCTTGGACAACCAAGGTCAAAGGGAGATACATTGGGTTACTTTGTTTTCATTTTCTGACAAAAGAAAGCAACTTCATCTGGAAAGGAAAATGTTTTCCTGGAACCAAAATCCAGTAAATATTTGTCATGTGGGACTAACAAATTACATTGTAGCTTTAAAAAATAGTCAAAGGAATATACTAGATGAACTAAAGGAGGACACTACCCTGAAAGGAGTATATTGAATTGTGTTCACATTTATTAAAGATTTAAACGCTTTAATTGATTCATAAAATCCTGTTGTTTTTAATAGCGACAAAGTTTTAAGTTGTAGAATTTTGGAAATACAGGCTTAAAGAAACATAGAATAACATCTTAGAAACAAAAACTCAGAATCTGCAAATCAGAATTTTAAATCCTTAGAATCAAAATCAGACCAAGAATTTTAGAATGTTAGGTTGATAGGATCTTAGAATTATAGAACCTAAGAATCCTAGTTTCATAGAACTTTTGAATCACAGCATTTTAGATGCAATTTTAGTTTCTTAGGATCATAGAATCTTTTAATCACAGAATTTTAGAATCTTAAAATCAAAGAATCAGAAAATCAAGAATTTTAGGATCTTAGGAGTCCTAGAACTTTAAAATGACAAAATTTAGGAGCATAGGATCTTTGAACAAAAAAAAAAAAACAGAATCTTAAAATCACAGAATTTGGGAGTTAGAAGGATCCTTAGAGGTCATCTCCCCTCACCTCCTACTTGATGCAGGAATCCTTTCTATAGCAGCTCTAAGTTTGTTTTTTTTTTAATAATTTCACATTGGAGACCTCAAAACCTCCTGAAACAGCTCATTCCATTGTTGAATAACTCTACTAGAAAGTTCATCCATATATTGGACAGAAATCTCATTCCTGACAGCTTGTTGATTTTGCTCACTGAAAGAAAGAGTCTCTACTGAGCCCTATATCTATTTTTTCTAGGTTAATCATTACTAGCTCATTTAGAGAGAAAAGAAGATGGCTAAGGTCCTTAAGAAACTTGGGAAATATCTACTTTGACAGAGAGAAAGAAAGAAAGAAAGAAAGGAAGAAAGAAAGAAAGAAAGAAA